>NC_056591.1:25038818-25136318 GCF_018340385.1 Cyprinus carpio | reverse complement strand
TATTGATTTAATGTTATGAATGTTAATATAAATATAAGAATTGTATTAATTTATTACATATATATTTTTAATTTAAATAAATATGAATTTAATTATATAATTTAAGTACAATAAAACAGTTATAATAAATAATAACGAAACTATAATAAATAATTTGGGGACATTACTTTTTTTTTGCATGTATTTAATTGAATATTATTTAATAATTTTTAATAATAATTACATTATTAAATTACAGTGTATTTATACCTTTGTTTGTATTGTCTTCAATTTATACACATTAAAGATATATACTATACTAAATAAATAAATACAAATAAATACATAGTTACTAATAAATCACAGTGATGTGAATATAAAAATAAAACACTAAAAAGAATCATTTGAATGATAAAAAAAAAAGAAAGAAAGAGGACCATAAAAATAAATCTGTGTGTTCTAATTTTTATTTTTATTTTTGGCATGAAATGAGACCAGGACATTTGTGAGAATTTGTTTTGAACATATAATGAGCAGAGCTCATTAAATCTAAATGTATCATAACATTTCTTAGTTATTAAAAAAAAAAAATAATAATTTTAATCCACTGATTATTTGTAGGTTAATATTAAATCATGGATCCCAGATTTTGGACCTCACTGTATGTATAATGTAAATGTCATTTGTCTAAGATGCTCCTTACAGTAACTCCTTACTAACATACATTTAAGCAGACAGGTACAGACAGCAACAGAAAGAGTGAAAGTGACAGCACACAACACAACAAAAAAGACCCACAGTTCCACCTGGCTTCCTACACTTGAGCCATTTAGACAGCTTCACTCTGACACTGGCCTCATGCATCATTTACAGAGCATCAGTCTGGAAACAAAGCGTGTAATGGAGCATGGAGACTTGGAGGGGGAAAGCAGACGCAAGGGAGACTGGAGAGAGGAAGCAGGATCTTCAGGGGCTCTATCCTGCTCAGAGACATGGCCGCTAATTGATTTAATCAAACGGTCCGTACCAATGAACTGGCTTAAGCATCATTTTGGTACAAAAGACGCATCTACATGCAGGCCTTCTGAGAGAATAGCAGTATTGGGAGGATACTTTTTGTTTGTTGGGACAGAAAGATGATCTTACCTTGAGATCTCTGTGGACAATGTGTTTTTGATGGCAATACTGAACCGCTGATACAATCTGTAGAAGAGAAGGAGACAAAGGCGTTTTAGAGCATGGAGAGAGAGAGACAGAGATGACTGGATGACAGACAGGGTGTGGTGTAACAGCCAATATGCCACATTAACTGGCATCATCGCTTTTTCCCAGAATGCCATTGATTTGACAGGGGAACATGTGTGCTGAGGTTCTGACACATGGTCTGGGATGATAAATGAGGGGGGAGAGAGAGACTTGAAAGCATCAGAATCTGGGTGTGAGATTGAGGGACCTATTTTCTTTATAAAAAGAGTATCAACTCGAAATGTAATGTACAAAACTATTCAAAAGTTTGGGGTCTTTTTTTTTTGAGGAATTCATATTTTATTCAGCAAAGGTGCATTATATTGATCAAAAGTGACAGTTTATAATATTCTAAAATATTTATATTTTAAATCAATGCTGCTCTTTTCAATTTTCATTAAAAAAACCTTAAAAAATGTTTAACAGTTTCTACAAAAATATTAAGCAGCACAACTGTTTTGAACATTAATAATAATAATAAATGTATCACTGGCATCAAATCAGCATATTATATATTATTTTTGAAGGATCACGTGACACTGAAGACTGGAGTAATGATGCTGAAAATTCAGCTTTGCATCACAGGCAAAAAATTCCATTTTAAAATTCATAACGGAGAAACATTTTTTTTTAAATTGTAAAAATATTTTACAATATTACTGTTTTTTCGGTCAGATAAATGCATCCTTGAGAATTTCTCTAAGAGAATTCTTTGACATGAAATAAAAATTCACCCTATCTGTTTTCTAAATGCATGTTATAAATGGTAATGTGAATAATTTATCCACATATAAGTTTCCTTTTTTGACCTCACTCATAACTGGATCTTCCAGTGACTACTCCAAACTCTTGAACGTTTGTGTAAGTTTGGCTGCTACAAAGAGATGACCAGCTAAATGCTCCTCACATTATCTTTATCATCACATTAAACACTGTGGGCAGTAAAAGTAATCATAGGTGACATATACGCCCACAATTACAGTATTTCTATAATGATATTCGAAATTGAACAAGATTCGCTTCCCAATGTTGATTTAGAAGAAAAATCTGCAGTGGAGCCGTGATCACTCCCATTATATTAGCTAAAACATTTAATAAACCAACACACACAAATGAAAGATTTCCAAAAGCATTACTTCAATAAAACATTGTGGGTTATAATTGTGGATTTCCTTATCTAGTTCTCAAATGCACAACATTCTTGATATGGTTTAATATTCATGCAGCTCTCTCCATGTCCCAGACATCAGATACGGGGAAAGATTTCCATTTCTTTCTCCGACTGGTGGAAGAATCTGGTGGTTTTTCTGCTCTGCTCAGAAATCTCGGTGGTGCTTCATGCCTGACCCAGATAAGCTGTCTCCACAGCAGCAGCACAGGGCTCAGACAGAGGAGAGCAGGATGGGAGGGAGACCCCATCGCTATGACTGCAGATGTCTGCATCAGCTGTGGGCAAACCCACCGTACTCGTCCATTAGACCGATGGGTCGCAGTGGGAAGCAGGGAGGTTGAAAGGGGTCTTCGTGTAATTAAAAGGAGCAAATGATGCTGTCAGTGGGGGGCTGTCTCATTAGAGCTCTCTCACTGCACTCAACACCTGGAGCTTTTTTGTTGACGGCACAATTTGGCCTAAATGCAGCATCAAGCAACAGTAAAAGCTTATTGCTGCCATCACTGCATGTGTTTGTCACCCATGATTCATTTATTACAAGTAATTTATGAGTGACATAAGTGAGTGATAAGTGAGTGACGTGACATTCAGCCAAGTATGGTGACCCATACTCAGAATTCGTGCTCTGCATTTAACCCATCCGTAGTGCACCACACAGAGCAGTGAACACACACACACCAACTGTGAACACACACCCGGAGCAGTGGTGGGCAGCCCATTTTATGCTGCGGCGCCCGGGGAGCAGTTTGGGGTTCGATGCCTTGCTCAAGGGCACCTAAGTCATGGTATTGTGGAGAGAGAACTGTACAATGCACTCCCCCCACCCACAATTCCTGCCGGCCCGAGACTCGAACTCACAACCCTTCGATTGGGAGTCCGACTCTCTAACCATTAGGCCACGACTTTACCATGATAATAGAGGGATTATTAAGATTAATGGAGAAGCATCCGGCTGGTCAAGTGATCTTAACATGGTGGTCATAATAAAACATGCTCACCTTTATGTACACTGAAAAAAATGTTTAATTCATCCAATTAAAAAAATTTAGGGCAAGTTATTTATTTTTCATTGGCCCAAGTTAAAAAATATAGATGTGAATCATTACCCTAAATTTTTTTAATTGGAGGAATGAAAATTTTTTTCAGTGTAGAACAAAATAACTTGGTCTTAAATAATCTAGGACAGTGATATGAATATGAACACTCACATGAATGTTTTTTATTTTAAGTGAAATAATATTTTATATATATATATAAACATTATGAATATTAAATAATATTATGATTTTATATATATATAATATATATATATATATATATATATATATATATATATATATTATATATATATATATAAATCATAATATTATTTAATATTCATAATGTTATTTTAAAAATAAAAAATGTCAACATGTCAACAACACCATTCATTTTTTTTTATTTATCAGTTTTGAAGATATTTGCTGACACAAAATTACTAACTTTATTATCATTAACATACTACAACCATAAAAAAATCCCATTTCATTACTTAAAATACAATAAAAATATGAAATAAAATAAAAAACATACTTATTTTGTTTCTGCTATTTGCCAAGGCAAGATTTCGAATTTTCGTTTAGTTTAAGTTGATTCTTAAATAACTAAAAAATCTTCTAGTATAAAATGTTAACAAAAATTATAATAGAATCTATTTAAATAACACAAACAACAATAGCATACTAACAAACTGCTTACTGGAGGGTATGTAATAAATATGCCTAAAAAAAATATGCAATAATAAATGTTTAAAGCAGTTGTTTGCTATATTATCGTCACATAATATCGAGTGTTTAACTTAAATTTAGAATAAATGTAGGTTATTTTTATTATGATGAAAAAATATATGGATATTTATTTAAATTCAATTTAATTTAATCTTGTCTAAAAATGGATTAACTTTCCGAAGTCTGATCAAATCATCGAGAAAGAGATTAATTTAGACATAAATATAGTTACACTGGTTTGGTCACTCTAGAAGCGCAATGCATTATTGTCTAATAGCTTTGTTCTTGCTGAATACTGAGCACTTTGTAAAAATTTAGAGTCCTTGTATTCTGTGCATAGAGGAAATTGCATAGTACGCACAGTAAACATATTGTAAAAATGCCATTATGCTATTTTTACAACGCATGGCTGCTGCGATGTCAGCAAATGAATTTTGACGAGGACTTGTGGTTTTCCAAAAGCGTTCTTAAACTGTTCAAACCATATTTAGTTTATGACCCCAAACCAAAAGTCGTGTATATGGGCCACATTCGGCCCACTAGGGAAACCCTTCACGCAGCTGCCACAGGATCCATCAACCGCCACTCACACAAGCGTCGCCCAATTGCAGTTCACAGCTTGGTGTGTCCATGGCAATCAGGAGACACATTAATGTGCAGGGCGGGACAGGGCTGTATTGAGTACACTGCAGTACTATACCTGTCTAAATTTAGCTCTGGCCTCCTTCTCCTTCATTCGCCCATGTGCTACGAGGTAGTCAAACACCTCCCCTGTGAAGATAAGTGACGCACATGGTGAATTATATAGCGCTCATGCGTTCTCGGTTTCATATGCTTCATTATGCAGAATTACAGGCCCGGTTGCACAAAATTACATAACATAATATGGAGCTCATAAGCAGTCAGTGTCATATTAGCTTCATCAAACTCACCACCACTGGCATACTCCATCACCAGATAAAGTGTCTTCTCTGTTTCTATGACCTCAAACAGCTTTACTGTAGAAAGAGACGGAGAAAGTCACACATGAAAATCAATGTTCATTATTCTGCTTTTTTAAAATTATTCCGACATTATTATAATTATTATACATTTTTGCTTGTATTGCAGGCCCATATGACAGTTGTCTGTTATAGGGATGCAGCAAAACTCAAAAGTAAAAGTTTGTGGTTAATGGAATCAAGTCTTATGGACTAAATATCTCACTGTCATAACTTTTTTTTTGCTAACTATAATGTAACAATTTTACAATAAAATAATGATAGAATAAAAAAAAAGCACAATATAATTTCTTTTTTTATTCTGGTTACACTTCACAATAAGGTTAAATTCCTTAACATTATGCAACAGGCATTCTGATCTAATAATAAACAGTTTTTTGCATTTTTGTCATATGAAATATTATGTATATATATATTATTAAAAAAATCTCCTAATTTATTTAAGGCTGCATTTATTTGATCAAAAAATACTGTAAAAGAGTATTATTCCTGTGATGGTAGAGCTGAATTTTCAGCAGCTATTATTCCAGTCTTCATTGTCGCACTGAAAACATCCAGCTGTACTCTTAAAATATCTAATGAGCTGAAATGTAATTTAGTTCACAGTGTGGCTGAAGAGCTCTTCCCTGTTGACCTGTAACTGGACAGACATGCGCCGTGGCTCCAGGAAAACATTAATGTATATGAATGCTGTTTGAGACGTGAGTGATGGGCCAGGTTTAAGTAACACTACCCAACAACACAACATCAAACATGTATTCCCAACATGCATGCTAAATTTAGTAATGCCATAAATGCCAGCGAAGGCAGCGCTCTTCTTCTGTGACAGCCATGTTTGAGTTCAGAGGCACACAAACACACACTTAAAGCTTCTGTGATCTGTTAAAAAAAATCTGTCAGGCAATCTGTCATTATTTACTCACCCACATGTTGTTCCAAATTCCTCAACAGAACACAAAAATGAATTTTCTGAATAGTTATTATACAACTCTTGCACTTTAATGACAGTTCATAATGATGTCTGTCAAGCTATGAAACGGACAAAACAACAACTCAAAAAATACACAAAAATATTCCAAGTCTTCTGAAGTCATGTGATCGCACTGAGTGAGAAACATACTGAAATTTAAGTCGTTATTAATACATAATGCACAGTTTTTAATAGAGTGCGAAAAAATAAGAATCACATTTTTAATAATTTCCTTTGGTGGAGGCAGCAGTCTGCATTATTTCAACTAGATAAATATTTAAGAAGTACATTTAAATTGCATTATACAGAATTTTTTTAGATTTCTCAATTTTTATGTTATTCACAAAGCATCATGGGACTATAGTTCTTTAGTCATTAAAGCTTTGTCTGATTTTTAAATATTTTTTTTTGCATTATATCAAAGTTTGTATTATTGTGATTCACCTTGTAGCAGCTTTATACAGTAGCTTATATTACTTTAAGACTTTTTAAGAATACTAGCGAACAAAGTCTTGTAATTTCAGCCTTTTCTCACATTAAAAAGACTTGAAATATAGTGGAAAAAGTGGGAGTTTTGTTTGTTTGTTTGTTTTGAGCTTCTCGGACATGCTTGATACATTACAAGAGCTGCATAATGATTTTTCAAATATTTCTACAGAAATCTTTCAAGAGACTGAAAATAACTGCATACAGGTTGAGGGCGAGTACATAATGATAAAACTTTCTTTTAGTGCTGCCCTGAATGTGCCAGGCTCTGAGTTTGACACAACCAGATCCACATCACCGCCACCCACATCCTCTTCTAGAAATCCACTCCGCATTTTTCCCTCATTTGTGAGAAAAGGACAAAAAGTAGGTCATCTCTGGGGCAGTGACGGCGTGTGACCAGACACTGTACACTTAAGGAGTAGACGATGCCCAAGCGTGTGCCACCACACAGATAATTGCAGAGGGGATCACATGTGGAATCGGAAGGAAGCGTTGTCATGACGACACACTGGATTTCTGATTCCTGGAAAGACTCTCTACATTCTGTGAAATAATGAGTGCAGATGAAATACAATGGAATGAGGGGTGAGCGAGGAGTAAGGCTGGCTTTAAGAGGTTATGTGAAGAGGCTGACGGAGGTAAATTCTGAATGAAAGAGAGAGGTTAGGAAGTGTGTGGGCCGTAGCTGGGAGTTAGCAATTACTTTCCCTCCTACTCACTGTTAACACGTTATCTTCATGACGATGCATTAAAAACTTTCACTGGTTCAGTCATTCATATGTGAAACATTCAAAAAGTGCCGCACAAACACAAACTTACACAGTACAGACAAACTGAAAACAATAGCGCTGGGAAGTCTGATTCATTTTAGCAATAAAACAATATGTTATATTGTGAGGTCACTTCCATCTTCCATTGCAATATCAAACCAGATGGGTTAACACAGACCTACAAATTCACATCTGACCATCAGACAATTTAAAGGTCACAGACCGACCTGGACAAATTCAGTAAACACTGACACTAAAAATTGGCCTATGATGGCATTCTGCATGCTTGAGCCTTGCCGAAACCGTCACTACATAGTAAAGATATATGTTTTCAATAAACATTATATAATTAAGCAATTTTCCTATTAGGCAGAACAAGGGTTTACAAAGAGGTGCAACAATTGTTCTGTTGTCACGTATCAAATCCTAAATTCTGATCTTCATACAGTTTTGTGACAAAGTATAGGAAAGATATGCAATATTATATATTGTGCAATATATATATTATATATATATATATATATAATATAAAATATCACAGTTTAAAATAACTCTGAAATCTAGAAAGTCTACTAATTGATCAAAATGACAGTAAAAACAGTAAATATCAAAATCTAAAAAAACTACTTTATGGTAATTTCTGATCATATTTTAATTTTTATAAAGTATGACAAAAGAAGTTTATTACTTATGATAATTCATTAAACATGCTAAATGTCTTATCTTTGTAATATCACCCTTACTATTTTTCTCACACAGTATAAATTAATATTTCTACACTACCATTCAAAAGTTTGTAGTCAGTAAGAATTTTTTTGAAAGAAGTCTCTCTTCTGCATTTATTTGATCAAAAATACACAAAAAATGGTAATATTGAAAAACATTATTACTATTTAAAATAACGGTTTTCTATTTTAATATAAGGAATAATGCCTGCGTCTTCAGTGTCACATGATCCTCCAGAAATCATTCTAATATGCTGATTTGCTGCTCAAGAAACATTTATTATTAATGTTGAAACCAATTGTGCTGCTTATATTTTGTGGACACCATATTTAATTGAAATGATTAATAAAGTTTTTATTTGTCATTTTTGATCAATTTAATGCGTCCTAGCTTAATAAAAGCATTACATCTTAAAAAATCTTACTGACCTTAAACATTTGAACATCAGTGTATATAGCTGACTTTATGTTTTAAGAAGGGAGTTCCTCATAAGGGGATCATCATATTTAGGGGTATTTGTCATCAAAAAGTTTGAAAGCCCTTATGCCATTTCAGTTTCATCACTGACCTATCAGCATCCAGAACTAGAACTACATATTTTATAACAGAATACAAGGGTCTCTCATGAACACAAACACCTGTTCATGTCTGGGAATGGAGGATGGGGGTCAACTGAGGGCTTATTAAGGTACTGGGGTGAGTGAGGGGCCAGGGGCCACACAGAGATGACATCATCAGACAGGAGGGGGGAGGAGAAGCATGTGCAGGCCATCAGATGATGGATGCTCAACAATGGAACACATAGAGGCATACAGGAGTGCTTTTGTGCTGCCGGGAGGAGCCGCTCGGCCGTCTGAATAGGAGCGGTGTGGCGGCTCTGGGAAAAGCAGAGGGAGTTCCTGCACAGAGGATTAGAGAGGCCTACGCTACGGTCCGCTTTGTGTGCCACATTCCCAAACATCTCCACAGAGAGAGAGAAAGAGACAGAGAGCTTCTAAAAACAGATTACTGTAGGACAACTTACCAATATTTGGATGATTTAGAATCTTCATTATTCTTACTTCCCTGAAGAGCTGAAAGAGAAGACAGAAAAAGCAAAAACAGAAGATGAGCTGGATTGAAAAAAAAAATGGTGTGAAGAAGTTTATAAAGTCTACTTTTCAAAAGTTTGGAGTTGATCTTTTTTTTTTTTTTTTTTTTTTTTTTTTTTAAGTAATTATTACTGTTCTTTTGAAATTTCTATTAACCAAAGAATCGTGAAAAAAAAAATGTAAAATGGTTTTTCACAAAAATATAAACTGTTTTCAATACTGATAATAATAAATGTTTTTGAGCAGCAAATCAGCATTTAAGAATTTCTGAAGGATTATTTGACCCTGAAGACTGGAGTAATGATGCTGAAAATCAGTGTTATTATTAATAACTAAAACTATTGTTGAAATAAAATAAAATCTAAAAATCATATTTCATTTCAACTAGTTTCCAAGGCAACTTTCCCATTTAAAAAATAACAAACAGAAGTAAAAAAAAAAAAAAAAAAAATACAGATATAATTAAAAACAACAAAAGTAATAAAAATGCCAAAAACACAACAAAATTACTATAATGGAAAATACTAAATTAACATCTAATTCAAAATATTAATAAAAACTAAACTAGTATTTTAATGATATTTAATTAACACTACTGAAAATTAACACCCCCATCGTAGAAATATATTGTATTTTCAAATATATTAACACAAAAAATATTTTACATTGTAATGATATTTCATAATATTACTGTTTTTACAATGCAGCTTTGCATAAGCATAAGAAACTTCTTTTAAAAACATTTTTCAAAAACATTACCAACCCCAAACTTTTGAATGGTCTCTAAATATGGAGGAAGTTTCCCCCCTTTAACATGAATTTATGGGAATTTTGTTTATTTGTTCACCAGGCGAAAATGCATGTAGGATCATTTAGAAAAGTACACTGGCTGTTCAAGTCAATGAAAAAAATAAGCTCACTTTTACCATTCCTATTCAGTTTCCCATACAGCTACAAGGCATGTGCACCAAAACTGAATTGAAAATGCCTTGTAATTCCCGTCACATCACTCTCTCTTTATGTTATCACTATATATCCATGCATAAACTCTCTCAAGCCTTACAAAAACACTTTAGCATTTCAGCCAGACTCTTCACCTTCAAACACACACCAATTATTTTCAAGAGTCTAGTATGTACGTCACTCTGACGCTTGCAGTCACACTTGAAAAGACACTGAAAACGTGAGAAACAGTGAAAGGTACAAAATGTTTTGTGCCCGTTTCAGAGAGTTCAATAGTCAGTAGCCATTGCACGAAAAGAAACTACCAAAAATCAATAGATCCCTCCGAGTGCAGGGCTAATTAGGCTCTTAGTCAGCCACCAATGTTCTAAACCAGCAATCCATACTAAAGCACTAGTACAAACACTATTCACATGCTTTCTCATATATCTGAACAAGTGGACACGGTCAGACGCTTTAGAGACGCAGAATAACCTGAGCTGACATCAAAGTGGACGCTTGTGGCCATTGAACCCTATCACTGTAGTACAGTAGATGCCCAGAGCAGGGCAGATCCAAATGATGGCATCTTATTTCAACGGGTCAGAGAGCGTAAAAGACTAAATTTAGCTGTAAACACAGACTGTGACTTTGTGCATGAAAAGTGGAAACACTATCTGTTCATACAGGCATTGTGCGGTTTATTTTCCACACAGACAGGATTGAATCTACAGTGCCACAGCAAAATAAATCATATTTTATCAAATAGGCAGACTTTATTGAATGTGATGAGAAAAAAGTAAACAAAGCAACATAACACATCTTTCTATTATAATGTCTTCGTTCTTGTAAGCGAATTGGCCAACAAAGATAATAATAATTGTAAGAAATATCATAAAGCCAAGGTATTTTTCATTAATTTATACAGTTATACATTGCTGTTGTGCAGCATCTCATTTGATTGTAAATTACAGTTTTGTTGTAAATTAATTATGTTTTCATTTCATTACATTTTAAAAGACTAATTAAACTGTTAAAGTATTATTAATTAATTTAATTAGACACAATTTTTATGATACATTTTTACTGAATCATAATTTAACACAATCCAGGCTAAAATAAAATGGAAAACAAAATTTAGGGTAAAATAAAACAGATTTCATGGGGCTGAAAAGGTAGCTCCATGGAGATTAACAAAACAAATTATCTTTACATTCATTCTCAAGGTCTAACAAACATATGGAAAGCATTTATTTTCCCATTCTGAATATTGTCATGAATATCAATATTGCGTGATATGGAAAAAATATATATTGTGATAATATTTTTGGCCATATCGCCCAACCCTAATCAGAGTGGTCATAGAGACTCACAAACGAATCCATCACTGAATGAACTTCCCATTAAAACAGTAATGAATTATCCAAAAGACTCACAAACATGAGTTATTGTTTGAATCAGTATAATTATTATTTTACTGAATTAACTCACTTAATCTGTCAGAATGGTAATAAATCATCAAAAAAGACTCCAGAACTCATGAGTTTTCTATCTGAATCAGTATGATGACTCCTTCACTAAATGAACAGAGTGGTAACGAATCAGTTAAAAAGACTTACAAACTCATTCATTTCTGTTTGAATCAGTCTATCATATCCTTTACTGAATGAAGTGCCTGAATCTGTTAGAACAGTAAAGAATTATACAAAAAGATTCACAAACTCCGATAAACCCTTTACTGAATGAAATGAATGAACAGTCAAATTCAGTGGTTGTCCATATGTCCATATGACAATATTGAAATAAATAAATATTAAAAATTACATCTTTAAAACATGACATTAAAATACTAAAAAAAAAAAAACCTACACTAAAATATTGCTTTAATAATATATAAATTGTATTATATATTTATATGCAGAATTTTGCAGGAAACACTGATCTTACCAAAACATACACAACAACAGACAAACACAACAAGCTGATATATAAAACTACAAAACAGTACCGGGGTGGTCCCATGATAATCGGGGCCTGACGGCGTTTAAACTGGCAAAACAGATCGCAGAGATCATGGTCTGGGGCTTTTCCTTATTTTTATTGCAGAAAGAGGGATGCTGGGAGCACATGCTCTAGAAAAGACTGCACAGCAGTAGTTTTAGCCCACAGCCACCAATTACAGAGCGCTAATTAAAGAGAGCGAGGTCTCCGCTAATGAGCGGAAGCCATCCAGACATAGATGGGCATGGCGTCTAGAGCAGAGCTGCTCTGAGGTGGAACATCAGCTGTTTAACATCTTCTGTGAATCATAAAAGATGAGTCATCAGTAGTATCAGAGATGTGGATGACAAACTGTGGATAGACCACCAGAGCTTCCTGTTTAGATGTCAACACAGCACACTGCTGAGAGTGAAAACAGTTACTCATCATTGACCCATCTGCGACACTTATAAGAGAACAAAAGTATGTAATGATGAATAAGAATTAAAGTTAAGATAATGCACAGATAATGCTATCAAAATGAGTTCACACTGAAGTCTCACAATAAAAAGAAATGTTAAAAAACAATTAAGAATTCAGATATTACGCATTTCAAGAATGTGTTCTGATCAAAAATAATATTAATTGGGATTTAAAATAAGCTAAATGTATACAAAATGATAATTTATAGAGTACTTTTTATTAAGAAGTGGCTGTCACAAACTCTAACCTTTAAATTTTAACTTATGAAAATAATAAAACTTAATAAAACATTAATACTTGTTAAGTAAATAAATATAAACAAATAAATGGGAAAAGATGTTTCATATGTACAGTATTAATCAGAACAAACTAGAAAAAAAAATTGTTTTCAAAGAATAATGACAATTTTTAACTCGTAAAAATAAATAAATAATAAATAAATCAATAAATCAATAAATATAAATGTTGCATGTATAGCCTCAATCTGGTCAGACTAGAAAAAATTGCTTTTGATGAATAACAACTTAAATTTCAACTTACGGAAATAATATAACTTAATAAATATTAAAAATTTAAATAAATAAATACTAAAATTATTGAATAAATGAATGAATGAATAAAAGTAGTGTATATGTAGTATCAATCAGACTAGAAGAACAATTTGTTTTCAGTGAATTGTGACTTTTGTGAACAGGGAGATTTTCGTCTGGTCACACATCGTATGACTTCAGAAGACTTCTCTGATACATTCTTTCTGAAGCTTGAAAAGTCCAGTCCTCCGTTAACTTCACCTGCATGGAGGAAGGAACCACCAGTAGGTCTGAAAAGAGATGAAAGTGACAATCTAGCCATCTATTTGAACAAATTCTAGGTGGACTGAATGTTTGCCTGTATATAACACACCGTGTAGATGCCATGTTCGTCAGCATCAAGAGCCCGATGTTGTGTGTAGGAGTACAGCTGCACTGCAGAGAATAGCTTTCTCTACAACATATGCATGCCCTTTTGTAAATGGATGCAATCTTGTCTGTAAAATACCTACATACAATTAGCGCAGAATTTATGTGTTTAAGTGCTCACATGCATGTGCGTTACAGTGCACACTCAGCATTATGGGATAAAAGCACAATTGCAGTATGCACTTTTATGTGCGCATCTCTCTAAAAATGTGTTTTTCTCATGGCCTGAGGTGGAAGCTACTTCCTGTGTTTGACAATGAATACACTCAATAGTGTTCTGTGGGAAAACACACAGCACTGCTGAATAAGTTTCACAAAGTGATGATGCTTCTCTTTGCAATCGCTGAAGACCCTCTGCCTTTGCCTTTAGTTCTATGCCTGGGAAAAGCACACCAAGATGAAGTTGCATGTTGTCAATTCATCAGACACCAGGAAGCAGAATGAGTCAGGTTTGCAGTATTTTAAGAGCAAATGAATTTTGATCATTGGTTGGTGCCACTCAGGAATCTCAGATGTAAGCAAAATCAATGTAACCATAACCAAAGAACTTAACTCATTCAGGTCCGGCCCACTTTTTACGATCGAATTTGAATATTGTATTTCACTAGGAGGTACATAGAAAAAAAAATTCTTGTAGGATTTACACTGAAACAATATTCACAAAATGCTAGTAGATTTAACAAATAAGCAAGTAATACACTGAATTAAACATGACATTCGAAAGTAGAACAGTATTTTAAAAACCATTTTAAATAGTATACTCTGATCATTTTTAGTTTTAAATTACACAAAATAAAATGAAAAGTACAATCAAGTGAGGTTAAGAACCCATAAGAAGGGCCACAGACGCGTGTGAGCACAAACAGACTAGTTTGAGAAACCACAAAAAAACAGCTAATGTCTGCTCAGAGCTCCTGAAGTGACAGGAAGAGGTTTTTTGTCTGTGCTTTTCTATTCACTTACTAAAAGCCAAACAGATTAGCTTAATCCATTAAAGTTTTGGAGCATTAAATATAGGCCTGTCAATTTAAAACATTAGTGCAAGTAATTATAAAATAACAATCCTAAGGAATTACCATCAGAGCCACTGAAGTACTTGAATTAATCACCTGAGCCGTAAATGCCATTTGACTAATCACTCTGGAGATGCAGAAAATGACATGACAAAGTTTGATTGGCTGATGATGGCACCAAAAGAACGTGCAGAATCTCCTAACAAATAACTATATTGAGCAGTGACATCAAAGACAGGGGAAAACCTGAATTCCAGTTCATGCTTTTAACTCTAAGAAATGAAAATGAAAAAAAAAAATGTTTTGGCCCTAGTACAAAAAAAAAACTTACATTTTAAAAAATGACATTTTAAAATGTAATTTGTTCCTGTGATGCAAAGCTGAAATTTCAGCATCATTACTCCAGTCTTCAGTGTCACATGATCCTTCAGAAATCATTCTATGCTGATTTGCTGCTTAAGAAACATTTTTATTTCTATTATTAAGGTTGAAAACTGTTGTGCTTATTAATATTTTTGTGGATTCTTCTATGACTTATTCTTCTTTATTATTATTTTACATTCTTTTATGACTATAAAGTCATAAAGGGTCCTGTGTTGATGTGAAGGAAAAATAAAAATGCCAGCTAATTTCCTGAGGTCAGTAAAATAGCCCCACCCTTCACTGTACAAACACCAATCACAAGCTGGTCACTCTGGATCCCAGTAGGCAACTGGCAGTGGAGAAACAGGAAACCATTCTGCAGTCCCTCAACAATCACTGCACACTCCCCTCCTCTCTCAGCACATCTCATAAACAGGAAGTCACTCAGTCCTTTGTACTGCCGTCCACAGCACACACAGTTCTTACCTCTACAACTGCACATCTGTAGCACATGAGCTGCTGCGGTAATACAGACCAGCGGTTCACATGTTCAGTTATGAACTGCATACACACAACAATAATGCAAAATAATTTGACTGAATAGGTCTCAAATTGCAATAGTTTTAAGCATTCAACAGCCAATAATATTCACAAATAGTGGTTAGCACAATTTGTGTTGGGAAATGGTTTACTCTTTGAAAACATTTTTTTTTTCGACACTACTTGCATATTTAAATAATAATATTTAAAATATATATATATTTTTAACATTTTGTCTAAACAGAAAAAAGTAACATAAAAATAATTTAAATGCTATAAGTGAATTTATGCATCATATAATTATAATATACAGTATGAAAAAAGCATATTAATTTTAAGATTTTCTAAAGATTACCTTTAATGGTGTTATTAAATTATTAGTGTTTCTAAAGATTAACTTTAAGTGAGCATTAGATGATGGCTAATTGAATCTAAATTCAAAAATAGGTGATTAAATATCCAATATGTAATGCTCAGAAATAAAAATTCTACAGTGCATTCCTAATTATATGGTTATTTGCATTTGCATTGTTTCCTGTGAATTCAGAACAAACCTGCAACCCATTTTCAAGTCGTGTAATGACTCACATCGGTCAAACTACCAACAATACTGTCCACACACTGTCTACATGACAGAGAAGCAGAGATTTAAAAAGTATGTACAGTGCTAGAATCCCTTAAAGGACAAATAAGGCACAAAAACTCTTGCAAGCATACACAAGAACAAACACACACAATATTAAAGGTCCATTTCATTACTTTTTTTTTTTGCTGCTCTTTTGAAACAAAACATGGCCCCTTTCAGATAAACAATACATAAAACCCAACTGGGTTTACTTTAGAAGAGCAAGCATCTCTCTTTGAGCACTTTGAATTGATGATCCGTCAAACAGAAAGGACCTAAACCACTGACCACAACAGGAAGTCAAACTTAATGCACAAACACGTGCTATGTCACACAAAAATACGACTCAAACTATATTTCCTATTTTAGTAAACATTTGGCACTCAGATCTCATATTCAGTTCCTTCTTGAGCTAAATGATGAAACATTGTCCACCTGATTTGGATGACTTTCGGACATTTAGAAGGGGATAGATATATTTAGGTAAAATAATCCAAAGATGAAGGGTATGAAAGAGCTCAATAAATCGTCAGGGTGATATTTACTTCCTAAAAGATTTAATTTCATCTTCTTTTCCTCCTTTGATAAATCCAAGCTGCTAGCCAAGATATTAGGGCAAATTATAAAGAGCTTCCAATAAAAAACCATCACCTGATAATAAAACAGCTTATGGGAACTAGAAAAGTAGAAAGGGGACACGTTAAAAGTAATAAAAAACACGTTTGGGCAGGACATACAAGTTTGGACACACTTAAGGGTGAGTGAACGCAGACCTTCATCACAATTACTGAACATTATAATTACAGGACATTATGAGATTTGCTCAGAGGGATCTCTCGGCTGGCCTAATTGGATGAAAGCCCACTTTCCCTCAGCAGCATGTTTAACGTGTTTGTGTCTTTAACTTCCTCCACGGCTCATTTCCCTGTTTAAGGTGCATGAAAACAGCAGTTACCGCTCCTCACACCGCTCCACTTCTGAGAACATGAAACACTCTCAAATTACTCATGAAAAGAGATAAAATAAGTGCTTAGAATGCAGCAAGAAAAAAAAAATCCTGCTAGGTTGTCATTAGTGTTTCATTATGTGCTTGTTTAAGGATCTTTTAGAAAAGGTCATACAAGAAATTGAGGCAATAACTACCTTGCATATTTTTCGTCAGAAAATGTGCTTAGAAGGTGCTTGTTCTGAGTGGTTGCCAGGACATTGCTTGGCGGTTGATAAAGTGTTCAGAGTGTTTATCAGTACACTGCAATTTCAAAGTTTGGGGCTTGTATAATAATAAAAAAAAAGAAAACAAAATAAAGAAAGAAGTCTCTTATGCTCACCAAATATGCACTTATTTGATCAAAAATACAGTCAAAATTCTGAAATATTATTATAATGTAAAATAACTGCTTTCTATTTGAATATTTTTTTAAATGTAATTTATTTCTGTGATGCAAAGCTGAATTTTCAGCATCATTACTCCAGTCTTCAGTGTCACATCCTTCAGAAATCATTTTAATATGCTGATTTGGTGCTCAAACATTTCGTATTATTGTCAATATTAAAAAACAGTTTAGTTGCTTAATATTTTTGTGGAAACTGTGATGCTTTTTTACACAAAACAAGAATTTATGAATTGAACTGGTTGCTCTTTTCTGAGCAATAAATGAGACTGAGGCTTTCAAGCTTAAAAGAAATCAAATAGGAGCACCATGTAAGCATCTAAAACAGAAATAGATTCAATGAAACATTTGATCTAGTTTAAAAAAATAAAAATACTCTCAATGATTTGTTCACAAATCAGAAAAAATAGTTTTAGGGGTTTGTTGAAATCCTTAACTCTATCTATAAACAGTAACAATGTTTCCCGACTTCTGCAAGCACCAATAAATAAACACAAGTCTAAATTTGTTCCCTGAGAAAACACAAAGTTACTGTAGTTCTGTCACTCTCCCACTCCCTTTTCTAACACTTTTTACCAACAAAGAGCAGTCAGCATATTAAAGGCTTGAACAGAGAAGGATGGCTAATTACATTAGGCAGCTCTTATGACAGCAAATGCAAACATGCTAAAAAAAAATTTAAGAACTTAAAATAAAAACTTCAAGATCTAAATATTTAGATGTTCAAAAATATGGAGCACCTAGGTTTAGATGTTGAGTTGTTTGTTTTAATGCTGTGCAGCGATGCTGGAGAATCAGTCTGCTTTGATCACAACCAACCGTTCACAAACCATTCACTCTGCCAGACGCATACACAAGACGGGATGAAAATAACCAGAAGGTAGACTAAATACCAGCCGCAACAACATCCTGAACCTCAAAAAGGATCAAAAAGATTAAACAACTAAGCTGAAATGAAAGACAAAATTCAAAGAAATACTGTAGGCTCAAGCTTCATAACAATGTACAGTATGAACTGACTTCGAAAGAGTTAAAAGTTGTCAATCAAGTACGGAAAGCCAATTTTAGTGCACAATGGGACATATCGAGCTTGCTTTGTCTTATAGCTTTAGCCTAGCTCGGACAGGGCTCATTTGTCATGAAGAAATTAGGTAAATTTGAGTTTCACAGACATTCTCTGTGATCCTGTCTGAATAAAACAAGACTGTGTTTTTTCCCCTCAAACAACCTTGGCAAAATTACAGCACAAATGACCTTGTGTTTTTCAGTTAACTCTGGGGAATTTTAATCACATGCAAATAGGAATGTCTGTGATTGTGGCATATTATTCTTTTCTTAACGCTTCTCCTAACCTACCTTGAATATTGTAACTAAAGCTTAAAGCTAAATATATCAACCCTAAATACTGTTTTGCTGCATGGTGCACCTTTATTATGAATTTAGACATTCTTGGTGTTACAGAAAAAATGTTTGTGGTTCTAGTAGAGCCAGTTGAACTACAAGGAACAAGTAAATAATTATTTGCATACTTTCATAAATCTCTTAAAGATATACAGTACACTTCTATTCAAAAGATTTTTATGTTTTTGATGTCTTCTGCTCAGCAAGGATGCATTTATTTCTTTTGATGTCCTTAATATTTTCTGCTCACCAAGGCTGCATTTATTTGATCAAAAATACAAAATATTTTATATGTATTTTAAAGTGTAATTTATTCCTGTGATGACAAAGCTGAAGTTTCAGCATCATTACTCCAATCTTCAGTGTTGCATGATCCATCAGAAATCATTCTAATATGCATGCTCATTATTATCAATGTTGAAAACAGTTGCTGCTTAATATTTTTTTTCAAAATATATATCATCATACCATGGTCAAAAAAAAAAAGTCGTTCCAGACTCTCACTTCCTGAGCTTTACTGTGTAGCCTACTTGTTTTTAAAAACTGCAGTGTGAATTGCTTCAATAATTGTACAATTTCTAAACGCCAATATTAGAGGAAGGCACTGTGCTAATACCAAAGAAATTCATGATTAAAAATATCGAATCTGGTTGACAGGGTGAAAACAGGAACTGGGAAGTCTATGATATCAGCAGCCGGAGAGAAAAAAAGAACAAAGTAGCCACTTGAAGATTTGCATGTCTGGCTAGAGGAGCGAACAATAGGTGCCACATTTGTGCATTTTAGATCCTTAAAAAGGTAATTCACATAATCATGTTTCTTTATAGACAGTATTTTCAATTATTTTAGATGGTAACCAAAGAAGGACAGGAATAACCAATCTAGATGTTACAAAATATCAGGTTAAATCCAGACATAATAAGGCAAACAACTAATAAATGGATCTGCACAGATGCATCGCATTCTAGATGATGTAAGCACAAATGAGGTCAATGCCAGCGGGACGACAAGCCCACAAAATGTTGCCAGACTGCAGAAGTTTTGTGGGTTTTGTAAACATTCCCATTCCCTTTGCTAAATCGCTCTCATTTTCGTTTATGTAGTTGTATAATCATCCAGGAGAACACCTATTAGGCGCCTATGAATTCCGTCATGTGCTAATCACAGATGAAATGGTGGGATCCAGTCCTAAAAATGGAATTTACAGTGTAACACAGAATGTCAGAGAAATTGGAAAATTTTTAATGAATATATCAAAAGTAGCGCCATACTACGAATCAAACCACGGTTGTATTACACATACTCATGCATGCTACGTGATGCTTGTGGTGTTTTCAGCATTTAATTTGATAAAACTATCATCGTATCATATACACACAGAAACTAGTGTACTTCTCAAAGTAATAATAAAACTATTAAAACTTTATTTTAATATGGAATTTTTCTTCCATGTTTTAATTTTAGCAGTGAACCTCAATTTGTTTGCCACTTTTCACTTTGTTTGCCAAAAATAAAAATAATTGCTAAATTTTCAATTGATTATTTGGGGGAAAAAAATTAGATTACATTGCTATGTTTTATGCCTTCATTTCATTATCACCGCTAAAAAATTTGCATTAAATCACAAATACAGAAAACAGACAACAGAATTAATGAAAAAAAAAGAGATAAAAATAAAACAAAACAAAACAAAATAAAATATAAATAAAAAAACAAAACAAACAAACAAACAAACAAAAAAATGATCAGGTCCCTATCGTTGTTAAAAAAAAAACTAACAAACAAAAATAAGTAAATAAATAAATAATTGTTTTCAAATAATATGAGTCAAACTGATTAGACATGCTTTTTGATTATTAAATATTTCATTAAACCAGTAAACCATTAATTATACCATTAAAACAGAATCCAGAAAATAAAACAGAAAACTGAATTTGGGAAAAAATAAAACAGTTTTTATAGGGACCTAAATATGTAACTGTTAACTTTTAATAAGTAATCAAGAAACATTTATTATCATCATCAAAGTTGAAATCTGTTGTGGTACTTAATATTTTGTTTAAACATCATACAATTTTCAAGATTGTTTGAGGAACAGAAAGTTTAAAAGAACAGCATTTATTTGAAATAGAAATCTTTTGTAACATTAGAAATGTTAATACATTTAACATGTACTTGCAAAATAAAAGTTTCTTTAAAAACTTTAAAAACCACAGACTTTTGAAATTTTTGTTAAACTGTATAAGTTTCATGATTTCAATTAATTAGATTTTTTTGATTGTCAATCAAAAAAAATGAATTTGGGAAAAAATAAAATGGAATTTTGGAAAAAAATAAAGCTCATTTATAGGGCTATACACTCTTAAAAATAAAGAAGCTTAAAAGGTTCTTCACAGCGATGCCATAGAAAAACCATTTTCGGTTCCACAAAGAACCATTCAGTCAAAGGTATTTTAAAGAACCATCTCTTTCGTACCTTTTTATAATCTGAAGTACCGTATTTCGCCACAAAGAACCTTTTGTGAAACAGAAAGTTTCTTCACATGTTAAAGGTTCTTTATGGAACCATTTAGATAAAAAAGGTTCTTCTATGGCATCGTGAAGCACCTTTATTTTTAAGAGTGTGACCTATAATTTATAAAATACCCCTAAGCACTTGTCCTTTCCTCATGACCACACACAAAGGAGAGGCCGAACCATCTGTGCACCGCACTAGAAAATAAGCATATCTGAGCAGGTGTTGGGCGATGTTGCTTTAGGCCAAATAAAAGCAATGGGATCAAGAATGAACTTAGGATTTAAGGCCTTTCTCAGAGTAGAAATGGTGACTCATCCCATTTTCATTCATATCCCTGATCTCAAATGTTCCTCATTCACTAGCTGCAAGAAAAGAAATGCTGTATGAGAGTTTCTAGGATACCAGTGGCAGAAAAAATCATCTGGGGTCATTGAACGGCACTGCTCTCTTCCATCAACACCCACGTACACCCACACACGCATGATCTAAAAACATGCAGCCATGATGTTCACGTGCTTCTTTCAGCTACTGAACGCTTGGTGTGCTTCCATGCTCTCAACCTTGACTCCATCGCAGGTTTGTTAATCGCTGATATTCATACATAAAAAGAGGTTAATTATAACAAGGAGATGGAACTAGCACCAGGGGCTGTCTTCCCACTCTCGGCGGTTGCGTAAGAGGTCGCACCAACGCAAATAAAAAAGGCATCGGTGAGAGACAAAGAAGAAAGGCTCTGGGAAGCAGAGAAGTGGTCATTGTCTGTGAGAGGGCCTGAGGTGTGTGGGTGGATGCTGTATTTGAATATTAAGGTTAACGGCAAAGCGCTGCATGCCAAATGAAACAGCGGCTGCAAGACGTGTAAAAACTGACTCGGTATTAAGCATAGCGATTTTCTCTATGTCTAGTATCACTGCATGTCTTCAAATTGCACTGTAAGTGTCAATATGATCTCAAGAGTTTCTTATGCTGAGTGATAAACCACAAAGAGTTGCTAACAGCAAACATAAAGTGAGAACCATGAACACAAAAGTGCATGCCACTTCATTTTTTATTCTAAATGTTATGTTATTTATGTGTGTGTGTATATTTTTGTGAAGCTGCTTTGTAGCAATTTGTATTGCAAAAATTCTATACAAATAAAATGTAACTGAACTGAACTGAATAATAATAAAAATTGTGTGGTATTAGATGCTAGAAAAAAAATTACACACCACCTAAATCATAAATAACTTATTTTACAATAACAACAATAAAAATAATTACTTGCTAGATAAATGTGTAATCATCCTCCTCCATATATATATATATATATATATAAATTATTATTACTACTACTTCTATTAATGCTGTGGAATTTGATGTTAGATAAATTCTAGAAAATATGAATACACCCCCCAAGGTGCATCATCAGTATTTTTGGTTAGTTGTCCCAGAAAAGAAAAACTATACAAGTTAGCTGCACATAAAAGATAATTTTGTTATTATTTAGGAGTACACACTAGCAAACAAATATGAACTAAAAGTCAGAAAACTATAAATGTGATTTGATACTGTCTCATATTAACAACTAATAACTCCTGAAACAAACCAGAAACATAAATTAATGTAGAGTTCATCTGAAAACAGATGTCCTGTCGTCACGTTCATACCCTCATGTTGTTCCAAACCTGTTTGTCTTCTGTGGAACAAAAAAGAAAACAATTCGAAGAACGCTGAAATCCAAAACAACACTGGACACATTGACTTTCATTGTATGGACAGGCATTTTTTCCAATATATCTTCTTTTGCATTCCTCAGAAGAAATAAAGTCATACAGGTTTATAAAGGCAAGTAAATGACCGGTGAAGTATGCCTTTAATAGCATAATTTATAGTTCTTTATTTATGCAGGGACCCAATATGGGTCAGAATTTCAGATCTAGCTCTAGCACTGCCATCCAAGCCATTGTCTGTCCACTACTGACGTCCACTACTGACGATATTATTATTTAACCAAACGGGGTCACCCCTTCCAATTCACTTCCACATGTGGGTCTCATTAGAAAGTCCAGAGAAGAAAACAACAAGCAACACTCAATACCTTCGCCATAGATCCCAACACAGATAAACTGCCATTATAAAGCTTGTTTTTACACCTGATACTGAATCTAATGCTTAAGTGAAAAATAGGATAAGGTAGAAAGATAAAGCTGGAACCAGAACTGAATACAAGTTCTTCCAGTCAATTGCAAGATAAAACAATCTGTGACCCAGTTTTGCTTGAGAAACCTTGGTCTCTACAGAAAGTAAGGAGGAGTGCAGCTAGCTTGTTACTTGTAATTTAGCTGAGGTTTTTTTTTTATCCAAAACGACTTGCAAGGAAAATCTCTAAGGACTCGGTTCTTCAATTGCACCTATTGCAACCTTTATATTCGCAGTATAGCATCTTAACCATTCAGCTATCATTACCCCAACATCCCCTTTCACCATAATAATACGAAAGATCATCAGACATGAGATATCAGAGCTCTGAAATGTCAAGCAGTGAAAGTGAGTAACGGCTGCAGGTTCTGAATCAGCGGTGATAGTGAGTCAGTCTCCTGTCCAGAACTGTGCAGTACAGACGAGCAGTCATTACACACTACCACTGACATGAGTTATGGACAGAGATAACAAACATCTTCTTTGCAGAGGTCGAGAGAAAATAATACAAATGAACTGGTGTACTATGGGTGAACATTATTGAAATAATTTGACATCAATTATTTCACATTAGCTGTTTTATACTTGAATATATTGTAAAATGTAATTTATTTATGTGATGCAAAATTCAGCATCATTACCCCAGTCTTCAGTGTCACATGATTCTTCAGAAATCACACTAATAGGCCGATTTGATGATCAAGAAACACTTATTATCAATGTTTAAAACAGTAGTGCTGTGTCATCTTTTTATGAAAACTGTGATTACTTTTTAGTATTGTTTTTACGATTTCAAAAGAACAGCATTTATTTAAAGGAAATATTTTATAACTTTATAAATGTCTTTACTGTCACTTTTGAACAATTCAATGTGTCCTTTCTGAATAAAGGAAATAATTTCTTACACTTACTAAAAAAAAAAAAAAAAAAAAAAAAGTATATCATTAATTATCTAGCATTATTTAAAAAATTTCTGTTGCACCATCACTTATTCATTTGCCAACCCATCTTGTCTAAAATTTCTGTTGCACCATCACTTTAAAGGAAACTTTGCAAATGAGTTACTGTTCGATCAAGAAATTAATCAATAAATCAACAAATGATAAACAATGACAGATGCTTTTCAATACTAACCATCAAGAATGGCATGTAAAGCAAACCAAACAATGACAGATGCTTTTCAATACTAACCAACAGGCCTTCATTAATCAACCTCAGGTTATTGAGGACATGACATCTTAATTGGAAATACTGTACATACTGGGGGTAGCAGTGGGCTGCACTGGGGCTCGGTCGCACCTAGTCTTTGCCCTGTTATGGCCCAAACAGATCACCGCCTCTGCTCCAGAGACACAACCTAAGCCATGGGCTGTCATTCGGCTCACAAATGGAAAACGGCCTAAATCAATGGCCTGGAAAAACAAGTGCCAGCTAATTATAGGGAAAAGGCAGCCAGTGGAAGAGAACATCAACACCTCACATTGGCCTCAATGTGACAACGTGATCTATACGGTCCATCCGGAGGTAAAAAACACACACCGGTCACAATTTTTGGCACAAAATATGACAAACTCCAGGAGATCCAAGCTAAGCAAAGAGTTCCATCTAAGCACTCTGCTTTCCACTCTGCATATGTGTAGTTATTACTCGAGCCTCTCATTCTGATTTCTCGGCTCCTGCTATTATTAGCTGCCTCTGAAATCCAAGTCCACAGAGGGTTCCTCCATCAGCTACCACTCTCCCATCATGCACCACTCTGAACAGAAGTCCCTTTGATTTTTGGTCTGCATCTTGTGCTGATGAAAACCAATGTGTCAACTAATGTCAAATCAAATAGATAACAACAGGGATTTTAAAAATAGACAATAAAAAGAAAGAGGCTATTTCCAAAAGCAACTGTCCCTTGCAAAAAAATACAGTCATGCTATCTACATACTGTATGTGGTTAATGTTTGATTCGTCTGGAAGGACAAAAGGGGGATTCCATCCTCGCACACTCTTATCCTTAAACCAGTTAACAGAGAGAAGGCTAGGGGAGATTTAGAACGAGAAGGACTGGATTTTTATAGCTCAACAGTAATCCTGAAATGTTTACCTTTTGAAGGCTGGTAGGATTAAGTTGTGTCTTATCAATTATTTTTATGGCCACCTGCAGGAAAAAAGAGAAGAGGAAAAAATACATTTCACTGCCTTGTTCAATGTAGTCTGACGAGTAGCCAGTAAAAGAGCATCAATATTATGATTTTATCTCCTCGGCTCAACTCAACATCAGGGTCAATCTCACTAAAGCATTTGGGAACAAGTCTGGGTCATATTTCACCCAAATATACCCATATTTCAACAAACAATAGTAATTAACTTATAATATTGCTAATTTAGAGAGTTTTTTTTAATTTACATTTTTTTTTGCATAATGACATTATTTGTACATAAAAACAACAACAACAACAACAAAAAAACACTATTTATAGTAATTTACTTATAATTGCTATTTTAAAATTTTTTTAAAAAAAAACTCTTTATAGTAATTTATACATAATATTGCTATTTTAGAGATTTTTTTTACATAACGACATTATTTGAATAAAAAAGTAAAAAAAAACACTATTTATAGTCATTTACTTATAATATTGCTATAGAGAATTTTTTTTACTTTTTTATGCATAAAGACATTATTTGTATGTAATAAAATAAATAAAAAAATCTGTCAGGACAGGACTTTCATTACTGTATTTAAGAGAGAAATTTGGATCACAGTAATTACATTTTAATAAGAAAATGTGTAAAATATAGCAAAATTGTGCAAAATCCAAAAGTTCTCCATTGAGATCTTCATGAAGCTCACCTCTCTTCCGGTGAGAATGTGTCGTGCCAATTTGACCTTGGCAAAGTTGCCCTTGCCGATGGTTTTGAGGAGCCGGTAGTTGCCGATATGTGGCTGTTCATCGGCACAGGAGGCGATGGAGTTCCTACAGCGGGCCCCTGACCGCCCTGGACGGGACGCCACTTCATTCCGCCCATCCGTGTGTGATGTGTGCTGGAGACAGATGGGAAAAAAAATATTAGTAAAGACAAATATACTACTGGTCAAAGTTTGGGGTCTGTAAGATTTTTTTTTTTAAAGAAAGTATTTTTTTGTGCTCAAGGACACATTACAATAATCGAAATTGAAAGTGAAGATATTTATAATTTTACAAAAGATTTCGGTTTCAAAATAAAGTTGTTCTTCTGAGTGTTCTATTTATTAAAAAATGAAGTACCAAAAAATGTATTACCAATTCCACAAAAAATAGCAGAACATTGATCATAATAAAAATAAAAAGTAAATCATCATGAGCAGCAAATCAGCATATTAGAATGAATTCTGAAGGATCATGTTACACTGGGGACTGGAGTAATGATGCTGAAAATAAATAAATGAATAAATAAATGAATAAATTACATTTGAAAATATATTACACTAGAAAGCAAAAAATTATAAATTGTAAAAATATTTCATAATATTATGGTTTTTGCTGTATTTTTTTAACAAATAAATGCAGCCTTGGTAAGCATAAGAGACTTTCAAGAGCATTCTCAATCCTAAACTTCCATATAATTTTGTGTGAATGCAACAGCCTTTCAATTAGATAAAACTGTCAGAACATGCCATTAAAAAGTTTGAACTCAAATTCTACTCATTTTGGGGATCTCTGTATACTGCATTTGTTTTGGTAGTCTGACAGCTGTTAAATGCTAGGTAAATGAAAACATAAAGAATGTCAAATGCTGTTTGCATGAAGATATTTGAACCCGACAACCTCAAAGAGGAGCTTCACTGCGGGAAATATCTTCATTTCCTCCCATCAAGGATATATATCTGTGAACCAAGCCAGTCAAAGAGTTACAGCTGACATCTGTTTGTGCTACAGTATGACGCCTCTAAAGTTTCCTCTCATAAGAGAGACATGTAAATAAAGTAATCTGGACAAAATGTCAGACGGTTTCCTGGATTTCTGCTTTGACTTCCTTTTTTGCTGAAAAATACTGGAGCTGCATCCTTTTAGAAATAGAGAGGGATACTTTTACTTTTACTTTTTTCTGATTTTTTGAAGACAAAGTTTCTTCCTGCCAGTCAAGTATAAATAATATTTGGTCATTTATAAAAATGGACACCAGCAACTTTGTGTGAATATTAAGTTATAAGAATTTAAAGTGACAGTGAATTTAATAACCTGTTGTCCTCTCACATCAGAATCCACAGACATATTCACGTTAGACTCTTTTGCTTTGTAAACAGTGCTTAATCTGTGCATATTTCTCTCCTGATTCAGACTTTAACTGAAGAAAGCAGCATAATGGCTTATATTTTAGGTGAAAGTAATGGTTTGAAAACATCTTGATGGATTTGATTCTTACAAACACACAGCTTTTCACTTCACAAGACTTTGTGTGGATTACTTGTGAATTACTGTGATGTTTTTATCAGCCGTTTGGACTCACATTCTGACGGCACCCATTTACTGCAGAGGATTCATTGGTGAGCAAGTGATGCAATGCTCAATTTCTCCAAATCTGCTTCAATGAAGAAACAAACTTATCTACATCTTGATCTAAATTTTCAGCAGATTCAAATTTTTGGGTAAACTATTTGTTTAAACTTTTAAGTTTGACAGTGAATGTGAAGTTATAAGAATGTAAAACTGAGATCAGCGCCACTAATGATGATGTTAACTTCTCAAACAGCATTACTCAAAAGACAAAAACACCCAGCTACCTCACTGAATCAATAACTGTAACGGATGAGCGAGGATAACTAGTGGCCATGGTTGTAGTAAATCACGTCAGCATCACTGAGCAAACAAAAGGCAGAGATGACACCATCAGTCCGCACATCGAAGACTCATCTATGACACATTTTCAAGCAGCATGCCGGTCCATCTGGAACAGAGGGACTTAAATTAGCCCTCAAAAGAACTCCAACAGACATCTTAATAATAATATCCAATGTAGATGAACAAGCCACAGCATGCGTGCTGCCGGGATAAAGAAAAATGAACAAGATTTCTTAATAAGGGATACAGGAAATGAGGTATGACGTGGATGGAGACTAAAACAATACCTGAGAGGAGACAGATCAATAAGATGTTGCCTGCATCACTGTGAGTCATGCTATTCAAGTCATGAAAAGACCTTAAGCAGTACAAAATTGGGTAGTACTAGTAGATCTTGGTCAAGATTACTTCATTTTGAAATTCAAACTCCACAGGTTTGATAATATCAATTATTACTTGATCTATTTTGCTCTACAAATAAGGGAATTGTTGAAAAATCAACCTATTGTGTTCCAAAGAAGACAGGTTTGGAACAATATGAGGGTGAGTATATGATCACAGAAGAGTCATTTTATGTTGAACTACTTGTTTTAAACTTACAGAATGAGGTTTATGGTCCAAAATAGATATCAGAAGCTCATAAAAGCCTTCAATGTCATAAAGCAGCACTGAGACAATGATGAGAGCAGCACCATACAGTAATTAATCAGATCAGCTTTAAAAAAACAAACAAACAAACAAAAAAAACAATATCCATTTAGTTGTATTACCACAAAACAACAGTGGACAAAAGCAAACCCAGGAGCCAAGATGTTCCAAAGAGCATCTTGTGCTTCATTTTGTACCGTCTGCACCAAAAAGTTCACATGGTCACTGCCGCAAAATTATCTATTTGATTCATGACCTATAAATACTGCAGAATCATAAATACTTCTTGTTATCAATACTGATAGACATTTGTACCGCACTATAATCTACCTTTCAAAAAATTGAGGTCAGTATTTTTTTTTGAGAGAGAGAGAATTTATATATATAAAAAAATCTTATTTCATTGTGAAATAGTTACAATTTAAAATAACAGTTTTCCATTTGAAAATAATTTAAAGGGGTCATGAACTGAGAAATCAAAATCCCCTTGATCTTTTGACATATAGGAGGTCATTGCATTTTAAAAACATCCTGTAATTTTCAGAACTCAAAACTTTCTCATTAGTCTAAAAAACAGCTTATATTGCAGCCAATTTGCCAAAACGGCATGTTGTGGAATGTGCCACCTTATGATGTAATAGTGCTGCTGAACTCCACCTCCACAGAAGAAGATCAACGCCTGCTCCTACATCACTGCCTGTTTAGCTCCGCCCACCGATTTGTGCATGTAGTGGGTAAACAACAAGAGACACAAACGCAGGTCCTTGCAGACACTAAACGATAAAGATGGTTCCAAAGACAACAAGACCCTGTACAGGGGCAAGATGTGGAAAAAACGTCTTTGCTTTGCCTTTCTTCTGATTCCAACTTTAGGAAAGAGTGGATGAACTTTATTTTTAATGATGTTTCAGAATGCGTCAGTAAGAACTTGGTCTTTTGTTCACCTAATTTTACAGCACATTTGTTTACAAACAAAGTACAGTTCAACACAGGATTTTCAGAAAGATTGAAACTAAAAGATGATGCTGTAGCCTAGGGCTGCACGATTAATTGAATGTGCATTTTGTTAGTAAAGCCGATTCTGTAATCAGCAGTAAATCATCAAAACGTGCTTTCAGATGGAGTAGCATTTACTACACAGAGCCGTAGTTCACTGACAAGTTACTCAAAAAAAAAAATTATATTAATTTCTTTAATAAAGCAAAAAAAAATTTGAACAATATTATTTTGATTGATAACTTACATTCTACATGATGACACATCTGGTTTCAAGGTACCTGACTGACATACTAGTATGGGAGTCATTAAGTTGTTAGTTATTAAGTTAATAACAAAGAATAAGAGAATGAAGTCAACAGCAATTACAGGAAATATTCACAAACCAGTTCCCAATATGGGGAACAAAATATTAATTTCCATTACTGATCCTCAAGCCACAACCATTAACATTATTACAATAAACTGCTAAAGAGAGCCAATCACCTTGATACATGCTTCTGGTCTTATTGTGAACTATTAAGAAAAAACTGCTTGTCTTCATGATCAAACACATGTGAGTTTAATCAACTCCCAATGGATTAAATTTAGTTCCGTCTCATATATTTTTTTTCACTCAAAAATATGTTTCATAGCAAGTGAAATGGGCTGCAAATGGCAATTCACATTCAGTAAAAGTAACAGAAAAGATACATCGCACAGAGATATTTTAAACCAGCCAGTATTATAGAAATCCATGCACTAACATGCTAAGAAGCTCTACAAAGCACATTTGTAATGTTACTGTGAGAGCATTCTGCCACCCTGTAATTTATGTGATTCATCTGAGCTTTGTTCCCAGGCTAATACTGAACCCTAAAATGAGTAACATGGCAGACATTGTTTGTGAAATGTCAGATTTATTTGATGAATAACATCATCATAAATAGGAACTGGTTAACTTGATTAGATAAAATAAGGATACATTTACCATCTAAACAGGGAGCTTTAAAAAGTCGAAAGCTATATTCAAACCTACCATTAAATTTTAATATAAATTTAGTGTAAACATTTAAAACGGTAACCTAGATTAGACTAGATAAACAAACAATTTTCAATGGCCAATCCGAGGAACGGAAGTCTTTCAGGTACAAAACCTTATTCAAACTAGCTGTGATTTGTAGAAAAGCAGGTGTTGAGTCAGTGCTATTTTCTGACTAATAAGAGACTGAACACTTAAATCTTAAATGCATGAATGACTGCATTAAAAAAAAAAACAAGCGAGAAGTCTGAAAGTATATTTACTGGAGTTTGCAGAGCAAATTCATTTGAAATCATTATTTAGGACCATGAAAGATCCTCACAAAGACTGTGTCCTAAATTCTCCCTCTAGGACAAACGCTCTCATCTAGGACATTCTAGAGCACAGAGTATTTCTCTATCACAACATGAAAACCGCCTATAATAACATTGTTGTTGCTGATAAGATCTCAACATAATTTCATTTTAAATGTCTCAGTACAACTTCAGTCAATATCTGATGCAGCCACCGTGTTACAACAAAAATAATCAGGTTTTACGCCATTTAAGGGGCTGATCACAACAGTCACTGTAGTTCTGATTAAACATTTGCCAAATATTCTCTAAAATCACACAGCCTGAACCGGTTTCAAGTGCATTATACATTAAAACCTTCCCGTGTCAACAAATCTGCTTCCTTTCTGACTCTCAATGGCTTTGCACATTACAACAGGCTCATTACAAATGGCCTTTTCCCTCTATTCTAAATTTAATCAGCCTAATTAGAACGAGTAATTAGCACTTACTATAGTTATGCGGTGCCTCTTGACAGAGTGGGAGCCCTTCATTCTAGCATTGGCGATCTGAATGGCGTCGAAACTGACAGTTGGTCCGTTTTTGTGATGCTGACAGCTCATTGATTGCCTGACACAAACCGATGCTCAGAGGAGCATGAAAACATTTCCGACACTTGTCGTTAGATGTCCGACGGGTGCAGAGAATTAGAGCTTTCTCTCTCTCTCTCTCTCTCTCTCTTTCTCAAACTCTCTCTGGGTAGCAAAGCAGGGAATAGTCGTCACTCAAGGACTAACCAGTGGTGAGACTGCATAATCAGGCAGGTAAGGTCTCCTCACTTTGTTTGTCGTTTTTTTAACCAATGATGCACAAGAGCTCCAGCACAAAAAAACTTCATTTATGCAGTGCTTTTTAAAGATACTGTAATTCAAAGTGCATTTCAAATGAGTGGATCACTCTATTTTCTGTTTCCATTTTTATTATTATTATTATTATTATTATGGATTTAATTTAAACACTGCACATCATTGCAAAATGTTACTGTGTGAAGTAGTGTTATGTAATCTAAAACTATTTGAATCAACATTTTTCCAAATTATTGTATTATTGTCATGCATACAGTTTGTATGACCTCCTATTAATTGATTGCTCCAATGGAATATTTGTACTTTTAAATAATTACCAGATTACAGCACTGTCTATGTGAACTGCAAAAAGTTGCAGCTAAAATAAATAAATAAATAAAAATATTTTATATATATATATATATATATATATATATATATAAATAAATTTACACCTGAACTATAAGAATTGTATCTAAACTTTGAAAATATGGTGTATGTGGCATGCTGAGTGGAACCTAACAGTATTTCACACTATAGGAAACATTGTTACACTGAACCTCTGTAGTGAAAATATTGCTACAAAGTATCATTGTAGTGGAAATACAGTGTACCATTATCACTAGCAGAAATACTGCTACACTGTATCATTATGTAACCTGTAACAGACAAAAATGTTATACTGAATCAGTTCGAAATACTGTTATGCTGTACTGAACATATTGTTAAATATCATTATATTTGAAATATTGTCACTGTAAAATTGGAATGGAAATACTGTTACAATAAAGCCGAAATATTACACTTCATTGTAGTAAAAAAAAAAAAGATTACACTTGAGCAGAAACAATGTTTCACATTATAATAGACATTGTTACACTATACCTCTGTTGTGAAAATATTGTTACAAAGTATCACTGTAATGAAAATACAGTGTACCATTATCACTAACAGAAATACTGATACATTGTATCGAGTGATCTGTAGCAGAATAATGTTACTTTGTGTCAATTCAGTGGAAACACTGATAAGCTAACCTATATTGGAAATATTGTTAAATATTTTCATAATGGAAATACTGCTACTCAGTAAAACTTTAGTAGAAATGCTGTTACTAAAATTTTGTTATGTTTTATTACTGTAGTGAAAAAGACTACATTTGAGCGGAAACAATGTTTTTCACACTATAGGAAACATTGTTACACTACTTTACATACTGGTAAAAAAAAAAAAAAATGGATAGCCTGAATGCACTGTAAGTCAATTTGGATAAGTGTCTGCTAAATGCATAAATGTAAATGTATCTCTGTAGCAAAAATGTTGTGACAAAGTATCATTGTAGTGGAAATACAGTGTAACATTATCACTAGCAGAAATACTGCTACACTGTAACAAAAAAATGTTACACTGAATCAGTTTAGTGGAAATATTGTTATGCTGTACTGGAAATATTGTTAAATATCATTATATTTGAAATATTGTCACTAAAATCGGAATGAAAATACTGTTACAATGTAGCTGAAATGTTGTCACACTGAATCATTGTAATGAGATTGCTTCACACTATAAGTTACACTGTACCTCTGTAGCACTCATATTGTTACAGAGTATCAGTGCAGCGGAAATACAGTGTAAACACTCTAGCAGAACCACTGCTGAACTACATCATTCCGTAGCAGAGCATGTTACATTGTATCAGTATAGTAAAACACTGTTGCTGTATTGGAAATAGTTAAATATCATTATAGTGGAAATATTGTTATAGATGTACCTCTGTAGCAGAAATATCGTAACAACTTATCAGTGCAGCGGAAATAATATGATATCAGCAGAAATACGCTACACTGCATCACTCCAGCGGAAAGATTGTTTCTCTGTATCGGAAATATTGTTACAGGAAACCGCATGAGGGTGACTTGACAGTTCTTTGGCGAAGTGAAGCTGCGCGTGAGAGTCACGCCGTCATGCCTTTTTTTTTTAATTGAGGGAAATGTCAAAAACAATCAATATAAATACAGTACAACATTTAAATGCTAAAGGGAAGTATGCCTGCTGCCTGTTGATGTTTATTCTTTTAAAACTGTGTCACACCGGCGACGGAACACACTACTTGCCCATGAAGCGCTGTAAAAACATGAGATCCCTAACTTTGGAGACTGTCACAACTGTGCGAAACACATTCACAACCCTGCTAATTGTGTCATCATCAACATATGTAGCGCGAGTCCACCCGCCCTAAAGTTTAAAAGTGGCTGTGAATTTTACAGCCAAATGAAGACTGTGGAACTCAATGGAATTCATACTCACGTTTTCTGTATCTCTCTCATTGACAGTAGGCAGTGGTGTTCTAGTTGACATTTTAATGTGTCTTTTATCTCCAGAGTGGTTCCTGCAGTCCAAGTCTGTCTGATCACAGCAAGCTTCAGTTCGCAGGGTGGACAGCTGCCGGGCACCAGCTGATGAAGATCATGGATTCGATCGACATCAAATTCCAGCACAAATAAAAGATCCAGATGAATGCAATAATTTATCCAGACGCATAACGGCACAACAGGTCACCGGTGACACAACGGAGCAACTCTCCACAAAGATCTGGCAACCAGCAGGTCATAACCAATATGATGCGCTGGATTACAAAAAAAAAAAAAAAAAAAAAAAAAACTTTGCCAAAAGTGCCTATTGTAAACTCAAGCACAAACAGTTCCCAGGCCCCTCAGAAACTGCACACAGCGTTCAGACAAGAAAAAGGGGAGGGGGGCGTCCGCTTAAAACCGCTTCTGGATCTTGATGTAAGCTTTCTGAATGTGCAGTTTCGTCCCTTGGTTCTAGACAATCTGCTCTAAATCACTCCAGGTTGATTAAAATCCTCCCATCCAGAAGTGTAGGGTTCTCCAGTCCAGATAGAGCTCAGTCCAAGATGGCTGCGTGCTGGCTGATGGTGCCAAGCCAAACCCAGCGCAGCGCAGCGCAGCCGGAGGAAGTGAGGACAGAGGCGGCTGCACGAGCTCATTGGCCGGCGCGCCGCTGTTTGTTGTTGCTGGGGTGATTACTAAGGAGAAAAATGTACCTGTCTGTCGCACAAAAACCCGGCAAAATTACTCAGTGCTCCGTGGTAGCATCGCCCATCCCAGTGACGCTCGTGACCATGAGCATGTAGGACTGTGGAGAGCATGTAACTAGTTCAGAAAAAGTCTGTGAATGTTTTACCTTGTTCCATAGTACAGTGTACACAGTAACATGTACACTGGAGTACAAAGTAAATACTGTGTTAAAATAAATACAAATAAAAATCACTACGCTAGTACTTTCTTGTGATGTTTACATTATCTAATTAGTCTATATGAATTTATAGCAATTAATTTATTTGCTATTACCCACAAAGGCTATTTTGCTGGGGTTTTGATGAGCTGCTCCTTTCGTTGTGCACATCCTCTGTGGACACAGCACTCTAATGAAGACACTAAACTACTAGACTGTATATATATATATATATATATATATATATATATATATATATATATATATATATATATACACACACACAGTATGAGCTCAGATTTTTACAGTGAATTTCCTTAAACAAAATTCAAGGGAACTTTCATACATGATCACAAAAAAAAGGTCTAGATATAAACAATTCTCTTACAGTGAAGTGAATTTGCAAATCTGACTTTCCAGCACTCACAACTAATACAGTAACTATTTGGCATGACTGATATGATGACATGCAATTTTAATGGCTGGAGCACATTTTGTAAAAAAAAAAAAAAAAAAAAAAAAAAAAAAAAAAAAAAAAAAAGGAGACATATGTAGGATAATAAATCACAAGGGTTCATAACTTTTGTCAGAAATTCCCGGATTTAAGACTATGATAAACAATGTCCAAACTCACAACATGAAGATTTTTCAATGTCCCAAACATCAATCTAATGATCTAATTTCAAAAAGATTTATATTGAAGTATGCATTTATTAAAGTAAATGTTAGAACGTAACTTGGATATTTTCCAGCATCTTTACAACGCAATTACCTGATGGACTGATACAGGTGTAGTGCTGGATTGTTGTCTTCAATATACCTGATCACTCACTGCCACCTAGTGGTCATAACTGAGCTTTTCTTATTGAGGTTGTGATATGGTAAAAGCGTAGAATGAAGTAGCCTACACGAGCAAACACGGGAGGAATAAAAACAATAAATATTATCAATAAAGGATTAAAGAGATGAGATGAGCAGGTGGAGGGAAATTTATTATTTTATACTTTAATTCATAAAAAAATATATATTCGTAAAATGCCCTCAAGAATAAATGTCCTCAGATAATACTTTATAAAACAAATAATGCATACTCAAATAATAAATCTAGATCTAAACTGCTATGTGTAAGGCTCGTGTGAATAGAAATCCTGAAAATTACTTGATTTCCAGACGTTCCAGGAAAGTTTTGAGGACTTTTGGATTTTGTTGTTCGACACAAACAGGTAAGACTGGCTTTATCGTGTGAAACTAAAACAGAACAGGGAAGATAAACACATCTGTGTTTAAACGTAAGCTTACTGCCCGAGCTTCGCTCAGAAATGACTCATAACGACTGAATCACTTGTGTGATATTATGCTGGCATATGTCTAATATGTGGTGAAGCTGAATATTTATAAGGAAAATCTTGAAAAACGCTAATTGTGCTGCCAACGCCACTTAAGATTCAGGAATTATTTTTGGTCTTAGAGCTCTTTTAATACTTTCTTTATTACTTTACTTATTTATTAATAAACATATTTTAAATTATTATTATTGTGTAGTTGTTGTAGCCTAACTTCAATTGTTTTTTCTCTATCAACAAATGGCTCAGGAGGTGCTTAACCTTCTGAAATTTTGACTGTTAACCTCAGGAGATCAAAATATATATATTTTTTAAATTTTAAATAAACTTCAACAAATGAAACTAGTTTGGGACCAAATGTAGGTTTGTAGTTACTGATAAACGTATATTACAATAAATTTCATTTGTTTGATATTTTTTCTTACAATAACTTGGGTAACAAGGTTAAATTTTAATTATTAACATTATTAATAATAAATATTTTGGTGTATACATAAATAAATAGGCTAACATAATATGAAAAAGCCATCTTTTTTCCTTCAAGTTTTCACTGGATCTCAAGAGGATATGAAGACTTGACAGTTTTGAGTCACTTATTTTATGACATAACCATCGAGCAAAGTTCATTTATAAGTGACCTGTCATTGTCCACTGCAACAGGTGAGGGCTGAGCCTCGACTTTCCAACTTCTCCAGACGTCCTCGCACTTCACAGTCCTGGAACAGCTTTAATCATGGCCACAAACGTCCAAGAAAACATATATGAACAAATCGAAGTGACGAACGAAAACGTATACGAGAAGCCCTATGAGACCATAAACAGCAACCCAGAGCCGAAATATGAGAATCAAGGCATGAGTAAGAAAATTCAAGAGGAACCGTTGTACAGCACGGTCAATCAACCGTATCCAGACTACATGAATACGAGAGGAACATCTCAAGAGGAAGACGAACAGCCGTCACCCTCCAGTGAACCAGGAGAGCAGCTCGAAAGCGAGATCATGGTGGCATCTCTGCCGAATGGAGATATTTATGGATCTTCATCTTTAGAGGAAACTGGAGACCCTTGTGATGACCAGCCCTCACTGGTCCACGAAGACCTGCTCATGGCATACAGTCTCCCAGAAGACGGATCTCCAGAACCAGAGGAGGTAGTTGACTACAGCCTGAAGGAAGTGGAGAACAGCACCGTGGAAGAGACAGCTGCAGTTCCCGACCCGAATCAGCCTAATATTGCACTTTTTGTCAAGGTAGGGGCTGTTGGTTTAACAACTGCATAGAATAATCTAAACTTTATATTTGATTTGATTTTGTTAAAGAAAGAAGGCATTAAAGTTGGCGTCACATGAGTCTGAAGGCCAGTTGGGTGTGGTTTGTGATAGCACTAATATTTCTGCTTACCTTTGGCCCTTAAAGACAATGTGAAGACAACCTGAAAATGAATTGTCAAACCTTTCACGCCCAGCTTTTTAATTTATGTTTTTAAACCCTGAACCCCTATTTTAACTAAATTATAATACTCCAATGTTATCATAATAATTATAAATAATCATAACAAATAAAATGATAAATCACACTGAATCATTTTCAGCATTTCAATCACAATCTCTCATGCCTCATTTGGTAAACCCTATCTCAGTCCAAAGAAGGGGCTAGTTATTTTTGGCATTATGAATTCATTCTGTTTTATAGAAATGAAAAATAGTTTTGACATTCAAGAATGCAAACGATTGGAATGCAGTTAAAACAAGTTTGAATGAAGAAATGGGATTTAAATATCCCAGATAGGTTAATAGCAGGTAGTTAATGATTCAACAGATACAAATCAATGTTAAGCACAATTGGTATGATTCATTCAGGTAAGATTTTCCTCTTGATTATTAACGTGAATAGGGTTTTCAAAAGTTCATCTGCTTGCTCACAGTCAGAATAAGACATCCTGAACTGATTGCATTTCCTTTGGAAGGTTCACTGTGACAGGCAATATGAATAATCATTAACTTGAAGTCCTGATCTGAGTAAATGAACTCATGGCCTCGCTTTGATAGAGGAACACTTTAGTCTGTGTACATGATGCGGTCACTCCCCCGACTGAGCCACTGTGATTGTGGGATTGAGACTTTTTCATACTCATGTTTATATCACATTCCATGACAAACGTGTCACACTATCAATGGCATCAAAAATAAATTTATTTTTATCAGTTTATAATTGAAGATGCACTAGGATGTGATACACACTTTGTGCTTAAGAAACCCTCAGAACAATTCAAACATTACATAACTACTTTATGGCCACATATAGTCATAAAAATTAAGGATAAAGGAGTATAGTTGTAGTTGAGTGGCACAGCGCAAGGCTGCCTTTATTACAAAGCCTCCAAGAGAGCTTTCATAAATGACTGCAAACTAAAAACCATAACAGCATTGGTCAAGTAAGTGTTGACCTTGGTTATGAATTTAATCTTTTTGGCTGTGCATAATGGCGCAATGAACTGTGATAGGTAGACGGTTTTGATTAAAGTTTACACAGCCACCTTTACTAAATGTTACAGATGATGGCGGTTACTGTTTAGATTCAATATTGACATTTAAAAATGCACATTTACTGACATTTACAGTATGCAATAGTTTTAACTGTTTTTATTAAAAATACAAAAAAATATATATATATATATATATATATATATATATAGCACATATATATATATATATATATATATATATATATATATATATATTAGGGCTGTCAAATGATTAATCACGATTAATCACATCCAAAATAAAAGTTTTGTTTACATAATATATGTATGTGTACAGGGTATATTTATTATGTATATATAAATACACACACATAAATTATATATTTAAAAAATATTTACATGTATATACATTTATATATTTATATTCTTATATTTTATATTATATATAAATATATTTTATATATAAACATAACATATTCTTCTTAAATATATACATGCATGTGTGTGTATTTATATATACATAATAAATATACACAGTATACACACATATATTATGTAAACAAAACTTTTATTTTGTATATAAATAAACATCATTAATCAATTTACAGCCCTAAAATATATATATATACACACACATATACAAATAAACATATATATATATATACAGGGTGCGATTTGCCGGGGGGGATGGGGGGGATTTCCCCCCCTCTGGTCTATGCATCCCTGCCTCTGCTGAATAACTTTTACCCCCGGTGGGGATAAAAACATCATGCAAACCCGCTCTGACGTCCCGATCTGAATCAAATGATTCGCGATACACGCTCTGACGTCCAGATCTGAATCAAATGATTCGCGATACGCGATCCGATTGGAGCGCTTCGAAACAGTGAATCATTTTGCGACGCAATGGTTTAACTGATTCGGAGTTTCAAAAAGCTCCGTTGTGTTCTTTGCTCGCTTTCTCTATGTAATTTGTTGTTTACATTAAATCATTACAATTTGTGGACATTAAATCATTACAATTAATAGGCCTAACGTAGGCTTACAATGTTTTAATTAAACTGAGATCACACTAAATACAATTTCCGTCGTATTAAAATCATTTCATAAAATTTTTCAAAAGCATCCCCCCCTCTGTTTTTTTCACAAATCGCACCCTGTATATATACATATATATATATATATATATATATATATATATATATATATATATATATATATATATATATACATATATATATATATATATACATATATATATATATACATATATATATATATATATATATACATATATATATATATATATATATATATATATATATATATATATATATATATATATATATATATATATATATATATGAAAATCTATTTATTTAGGGGCAAAATATTCTGATTTAGTGACAGTGTCCATTTCTGGCTTTTAAATGTCAATCAGCATCAGCAATGTGATAATCAGATAAAGATATTCAGATCCTCCAAGACAATTGCTACTTTGATTAGAACAACATCGGGCTGTAAAATATTCCTTGAACGTTTAAAACACATAGCTATTTTAAAACAGTTTTAGCACTTTGGCTCAGCCAAAACACTCCAGCAATTATGCACTATGCGGAAGTTAATTATTCACTGCAGTGATTACATTTAACCTGTTGGGAACTGAGCCATTAAAAAAAGTGTTTGAGACTCATATGTTTCTGAGAATGTTTAGTTGGACTTCAGTCTGAAGCGCTTCATCCAGTGGCATAATTTAACTTATATTCCAACTCATCTAAGGTGAAAGATGATATTCTGTTGCACTCAGACGCATAATCAGTGATGTAACCTGTGGTCACAGGCCATTTGAATAACTGAGGAAAATTCCTTTCCTACTTGAAAATGAATTTGCTTTTACATCAAAATTGATTAACATATTTCCCTTGAAATCTGTTGTATGGAAAGCCTGTGTAGTTTTGCCTGCATCAGCAACATTATTATGAAGCATTATTAGTTGCCATTATAATTCAAGTGTTTAAGATAGCTTGTGATAAAATAATATGCCACTTGCCAGATGCTTCCTATAGTGCAGCATGAATATTGTTATTCTACGAGTAGAGGAAGCTGTTCAGCCTACTATGATAAATTCTAATGCATCCACCTGTAGCACAAAAATACATGATGTTACTAATGTGCAAATTCAATTCTTATTCCAGTGTTATTTTAATATAATTTAAATAATATTACAGTTTTTATTCATATTTTGAATCATTTTTTGAATGATTTTAATATTTTCCATCATTTTTAATTTTAAAGTTATCCTTTAATCATTTTTTAGTAGTTATATACATACATACATATACATATATGTATACAGTGTTTGTGTATATATATATGTATATAGTTTCAATAATTTTACTTCATTTGTTGTTTTAGTTGTTTTAAATGAGAAATTATGCCTTGGAAACTAGCTGAAATAAATAGTTGCTTATATGTTATTTTATTTCGGTTAACACTTATTTTAATTCAAGCAATGAATATATATATATATATATATATATATTATATATTGATTATAAGTTTAACCTTTTGGTGTCCAGATACATTTATTAAAAGTGCATTCAGTCCGCTCTATCTATCTATCTATCTATCTATCTATCTATCTATCTATCTATCTATCTATCTATCTATCTATCTATCTATATATATATATACATATATATATATATATATATATATATATATATATATATATATATATATATATATATATATATATATATATATATATATATATATATACTGCATATCATCCAAAGCAGCATAACATTTTATTTTATAATTTTGCAACATATTTATCCTACAGCTGGTTTTATTGGAGATTAAATGCATTGTAATGCACTGCACATTTAAAAGTTAAAAGCAGTCTAATGCTAAAGAAACAGACTACGCACAGTAATAGTTTTTTTACTTGAAAATGAAAAAATAAATTTACTTGTTTAGTATTCACATATCATTTTTACTCATATCTAGGATAGTCAACTCTATTTTGGGAAACCAAATGAATAATCTTCATTTCACATGTTCATATCAGTCACATCTGAAAATTTTGAATGCAAATTCACGCTATAAACCAAAGCCAGCTCATAAAAAATTTAACAGGGAATCTTATTCTCCTGGGCTCCACAAGATGATCAAATATAACCTGCCGTTGCCTGCCAGCATGCTGCATGTGACTTGGATCGCATTAAAAATGCATGCGACTCATTCCTCTACTCAGAGTTTCTGGTAATGAACATGTCATATAGTTACACAGGGACAGGATGGTGCATGAGTTAAGCGGCAGAGACTCATTTAAACAATGAGCTTATGTATCTTTCTGTTGAAAAATTTTACATGCAATATATGTATATGAACATATATATATGAATATATTAAGTCAGATCCCCATTTCAAAACATGAACCTCCATAGATGGTTTCATCTCTCAACATCACTGTTACAGTTCTGGTTTATTCTCATCTGTCGCTCAAGCTCATCAGAGCTATTTGTGGCAGGGGCAGGGCAGAGTAAAGCCTAGCCCCCAAATAAAGCCTCTCACCTATTCCCTCTCTTTTACATCACTCGTGTTTGGGAGAGAGCTAGATTCACCTTTCATCTGGGCTTTAGCTGACATCAAAACACCTGGTGCCACTGGCTGGCCGTCAAGAAGAGAACAAACAGAATCTAAGAGAGCGTGGCAAAACGTTGACTTTTAACCCAAAATATCTGCAAAATACTGCTGGGAGGATGTAGGTGACAGATCAGGAGAGATACCTGAATCAAAGAAAGTGTCTACAATGGGAGACGCTCAAGAACCTGATATCGAGTTGTTTGTCAAGGTAAGGAGAGAAATCTAGCATTAGAATGAGCTTTATGAGCAGGTTGTACAGTAAGTACAGCCAGTAGTTCTCGCACACTGGTTTATAGATTATCAGTTGCATATAAAGGTGGTGTTAAAATAATATACCCTCAGTAATTCTTATTCTGATGTTTTTGTTAGAAATGCATTGATATAAATCAATCATTAAATACCAACAAGCTAATAATTATTTTCATGATATGGTCAGTAACTGATAAATGGCTGAAAATAAAAGTATTTTGTCTAAACAAAACTTTTTTACTATTTTCACTATTTTATACTAATTAAAAATAAAGTGTACAGTACTATAATGTACAGTATGAAAAATGTATAATTATAGTGAGACTTTATTTAACATTGTTATTAAATTTAATTATTAGTGTTTTTAAAGATTTAATAAGGAAATGAGCATTCACTATATATATAAAAAGATTTTGTCACCACACACAAATGCAAAATAAATACAGTTTTTTAAAAGAAATATCTATCATTTCAAACAATGCAGGAAACTTATTGGATCTGAATATTATGGGAAAATAGCAGCAACATATGAAAAGACGTATAAATCAAACACACAGTACACTGACAATGCACTACTACATGCTTCAGTTATGATTATAGGATTAAAGTAAATGCATTGTTTTTATTATGTTCCAATGGCAGCCATGCTGAAGCAACTTGATTAAAAAAAGAAATGTTAGAAACAAACAAATCCTCTTCCAGGCACTAATCGTTTTATTTAACACTATGAATCCTGTACACAAGGCATTGTCAGTCAGTCACACCCCGGTCTGTTTACAGCCCTGAACTGCCGTCCAACAGAGCAACCGGTCCTATAGCAAACGGCCTATTGTCCTGCGCTTTCTAGATTGTAGTGGCTCATTGTTCTGCATCCAGTTCTCTCTCTGTTCTGAATTTGCCAGAATTGACAGATGAGTGGAAATGGAAGTGCCCTGACCTTTCACATATCATCTGCCTCATTTTTCTGACTGTGTTATGCAATGTATTTTCTCCCATGATTCTTGGAAAACAGAAGTATTTTCACTAGTGGTAACTGTATACCTATTATATATTTGACACAACGCTCCTCGTGTTCTTCTTACAACCAGGCCTCCAGTTAATGAATGCAGTGTGCATAATTCATATTATGCTGAGTATTATGTCACAGTGTAAGCTATAGCTGGTCTCGTGATAGTGGTGCCACTGTTTTGGGTCACCTGATCTCCTCCACTGCTGAAGCGTACAGGAGCAGTGTGAATGTGATAAGCACGGTCACTAACTGATAACCGAGGTCTTTTGTACTCTCCATAATGAGGAACTTTGGTGATTATCACTAAATGAGTTGAATTAGAATAACTGTGTAATCTGTAATACTAATTTTCGAGTCAATGAACATTTTAATTAAGATTTTAAAATGAGCATAAGCAGATTTGTTCTTGCTGCTTGCCGCAATTCGGTGATGTCCAGGCTAAGCAGGGTATTTTAAAAGGGAGACGGAGACCTCAAGGTGGTCAGTGATGGAACTGAAGTGGTCTGACAATTATTGATCAGAATATGATTATGAACTAAAACCTTTTTTTTTCTTTTTTTGTGTGTGTGTGAAAAAATAAAAATGTGTGTTAAACAAAAATACAACATGAACAACTTTTTTGAAGCTAAAGTGTGGCTAACAGTTTCATTGTAAAGAAATGATGTTTTATGTTCCTGACCTAAAAAGTAACTGAATGTTTTAAAGGGATAGTTCACCCAAAAATAAGTCAGCTATTTTGGTTTCCCACATTCTTCAAAATATATTATTTTGTGCTCAATAGAAGAGAGAATCTCATATAAATTTGGGACAATTTGAGGGTGAGTAAATGATGAATGTATTTTTAGTTTAAGGTGGACTGATTTAAGGTTTTAGGTGAAATAATACTATTTAAAAAATAATAATAATAATAAGAAGAAGAAGTTCTTGAGAGAAATCGTTCATATGATATCTCAAACAGAGTATGGTGGTGGTAGCAAAACCAAGGTCATGGGTTTGATTACCAAGGAAAGCACGAATGGATAAAATGTAAATGTATAGCTTAAATGCAATGTAATTAGCTTTGGATAAATGTCTGCCAAATGCATAAATGTAAATGTAATTGTTAATGACTATGTGAAACACAAGAAATAATAATAATAATAATATTTACTTATTTAAGTAACACAGCTTACATGCAATACATTATGCCCACTTTTTGGAAAACATCTGGAATATCCTCTGAGATTTTAGGATTTAGATTTTCATGTAATATAAAATGCCTGTAGCTAAAACCAATTTAATGAATGCAGAAAACTGACTTTATTTAATATAATTCTAATGGGATTCTTATTTTACTTGAAAATTTCTTTGTTGTTAGACTTCAGGTAAACTCTGTTCTCAATGTCCATTGAAACATTGCAGCAGCAGGGGGCGCCATGACACTTTATCATTCTCAATCCATTCCAGTTTCTTCACTCTAGAACATGAGAACTGGTCTCCACCACATCTTAGGCTCATGTTATTGGCATTGAGATAAATTAAGACTTACTAATCCCTGGAGGTGATGTATATGTAAAGATGTGTTGTTGTATTTGTAGGCTGGTTGTGATGGTGAGAGCATCGGAAACTGTCCTTTCTCCCAACGACTCTTCATGATCCTCTGGCTCAAAGGTGTGGTCTTTAACGTCACCACTGTTGACCTGAAGAGGTGAGAACAAATGACATGAAACTTGAATAAGTATATCAATAACAAATGCCACATCCTCATGTTATTAAATGATATTTTCATTGGATATTAAAATGGAAAAACCTAAAAAAAAGTTACATGCCATCAGGTCTAGTTCATTGAACATTGATATTGTTAAAATATGATCAGTTTTGCCTGTAAAAGCTCAAAGCAGGAAAAGAATCAAATCTAAAAAGAATCTAGTACCTACATTTTTATGCAGTGCAGTGCTGGGCTGGTTGAGTCATAAAATTTTATTTTATTTTATTTTAATTCAGAAAACCAGCTGATTTGCACAATTTGGCTCCAGGAACTCACCCTCCTTTCCTGACCTTCAACGGTGAGGTGAAGACAGACATTAACAAGATTGAGGAGTTTCTGGAGGAGGTTTTGGCACCACCAAAGTAAGCAAATTTTTACAAATACATTTGAGACAAATCGTGACTCTGAATAGAAACTCTGCTGTTCTCAACTGGTTTTGCTTCTGGTCCCAGATTTTACATTGGACATCAATCATGGTCAAACACAGCACCAAACACATGCAAATTAATTGGAGAGTTTATCAAAATGATTTATTTAGCATTTATTATTATTTCTTTATTTGAATTTAGCTTTTGTTTTCTATGGCCTTTGAGAACAGGCCTACGGCCCATTTTTGGGTCAGAACCCACCAGTTAAGAACCGCAACCCTAGACTTTTTATGCAATGTATATTGTATTAAACATTACATTAAAGCACTGTGAACTAGAACTGTAAAGAATACTGCTAAATGTTTGTCTATGTACCTCTCCTTGTGTCCAATACCCTAAACTTGCAGCCAGGCACAGGGAGTCAAACACAGCTGGGAATGACATATTTGCAAAGTTCTCAGCTTTCATAAAAAACACTAAGCCAGATGCGAATGAAGGTATGCATGTCAAACCAGATCAAACTGATTGAATGAATGAATGGATTTATTGTATTTTGGTCAGTACACTGAAACTGGGCAAAGTTAAATTCAGTTAACTCTATATGGAATCCATAGTATTATAAATATCCTACATATTTTAGCATTGAATGTATTAGAACTGTTCTTTTATTTTGTTAGATTGGGCAAGTTTTCAGTAAGGATGTGCTGATTTTGGCTGATGCAATTACTATTCCAAATATTTATTATATTTTTGTTGTGGTTGATAACTGATATTTATTTGCAGTTTTAACAAATTTTAAACAATGTACACATGGAACCTGGTACAGACATAGAAAAATGCTTTTTTTTTATAATAATAATAAATACATACATAGGAATATTTCATATTTAAAAGTAAAAGTTTAATTTTTTTTAATGAAAATAATGCTGTTATTCAGCAAGATGCATTAAATTGATCAAAAGTGACAGTAAAGACATTTATAATGTTACAAAAGATTTAAATTTCAAGTAAGTGCTATTCTTTTAAACTTTCTATTCATCAAAGATTCCTGAGAAAAAACAAACAAACAAACAAACAAACAAACAAACAAACAAAAAAACAGTTGTGCTGCTTGGTGGGGAAAAAAAAAGTCAAACTGTCAAATACTGTGCATAGTAATACACAATGGTTATTAAGAAATGTGTGATGTTTTGTTAGCTCTGCAGAAGGGTTTAACAAAGGCACTCAAGAAGTTGGACGACTACCTGAACAGTCCCTTGCCTGATGAGGTAGATGCCGACAGTATGGAGGAGGAGAGGGCCTCCAGCCGCAAGTTCCTGGATGGGAATGAGCTGACTCTGGCAGACTGCAACCTGCTGCCAAAGCTCCACATAGTGAAGGTGAGTTGAAGCGCTGGGGGGACTTGTCACTAGAGTTGGCCTGCAGTGTTTGGGGGGTAACCAAGGAGGCCTGTAATACCTGGTCAGAGCTATGCATTAGCATTCCCAATTATCTCAATGACAATTTTGGTATGTAATGGCATAGAAAACTTGGCTGTAATTATGGGGTTTGTAAGATTTTTAAATGTTTTCATAAGAAGTCTCACCAAAGCTGCATTTATTTAAACAGTAATATTGAGAAATATTATTACAATTCAAATAAATGTTTTCTATTTGAATATATGTTAAAATGCAATTTATTCCTGTGATGCAAAGCTGAATTTTCAGCATCATTACTCCAGTCTTTAGTGTCACATGATCCTTCAGAAATCATTCACATATGCTGATTTGCTGCTCAATAATTATTTTTATTGTTATAAATGTTGAAAACAGTTGCTGCTTAATATTTGTGATATGCCTTTTTTTGCCTTCATTTGAAATAGAAATCTTTTGTAACATAAATGTCTTTACTGTCACTTTTGATTGTTTATTGCATCCTTTTTGAATAAAAGCAATAATTTCTTTAAAAAAAGATATCTTACTTAAACTAAACATTTGAAAGGTAGTGTATATGTTTTAAAAGTTTAAAGAGCAGTGATCCAGTAGTAAGCAAACATGAGCAGAAATGTTGAGTTGTAATACAATGCAGATTTGAGTCCCCTCAGTACAGATTCAATGGTGCAAAATAGAGGTTAAACAACAAAATTAGTTTTTAATTGTAGTTATTTTCATTAATCTATTTTTCATACACTTTTTTGCAGGTCGTTGGCAAGAAATATCGGAACTATGACATTCCCAATGATTTGACAGGCGTGTGGCGTTACCTGAACAATGCGAATGAGCAAGAAGAGTTCACCAACACCTGTGCCGCTGACAACGAGATCGAATTAGCATACAAAGATGTGGCTAAGAAGCTAACTAAGTAAACAGAAAAAAAAAAAATAATACTTGGGGGTAAATCTTTTCTTGGGGAAGAGATGATATTTTCCATGTAATTCAAAGCTGTTGATCCCAAACTACAAGTTAGTAGTTTCATTCATCCAGGGTCCTGATAACCAATCATAAATTCAGTTAAAGACTGGTGCTCTGTTATGAAACACCACATTTGCCTGTCTGCGAGTACCGTGACTCAAATGTGAATCCAAAACATCAGCCAATCCTCACCAGCTCTCACTCATCTGTTGCTCATATAAACATTGTCCCAAGCGACTTTATTATTGTATCTCTATTTAAAGAGAATTCACATTGCTGTTTTCTGTAGTTCTTCCTGTTTTATACTATTTATCATATTATGCACTGTTTCTTGAGACATGGAACAAAATGTCACACAACTTAATTGCATTAAACTTAATTGCATTACATTTTTTATGATTCAAATGAAATGGTACTGTTTATACAGTAAGACATTATCATTCACAACTTCTGAAACCACCTTCCCTCAGCCTGAAACTTAGGCTAATTCTTCATAAAGATTTAAATATATAATAAACTTAAGCAAAATCTGACAAATAAATATGTAATTAAAATAAAAAAAAACACACACACACACACACACAAAAAAAACATGACAATGTTTCGAAAGGTAGTGTAAACTTGTAACTTTTTTTTGTTTAACCTATTTTGTCCCAGTACTCAAGAATTGGTGCATAGCATAACCTCTCTGATTATTTTCTAGTAGTCATACATGACAGCTGAAAAAAGCGCTTGTTCAGGTATTTCAAATATGTAAGAATTATTCACACATATTTCCTATGGTTTTACAATGTCTGTCAATATTGCGTTCCATTATGTTTTCATTATTATTTGTGTATAACAGATGAAAAGATCTGATGTGAGCAGCAGGATAAACTTAAAGCAAAAAGGTACATCCTGGGCAGCTTCAAAACTAATCATATATAATTTATGGATTTGTACATGTTTCATGCAATTTTGTTTTTCTGAAGGAGCACTAAAATATTTTTTTTTTTTTTTTTTTTTTTTTTTTGAGGTGCAAAATGATTTAATGAGGTGCTAATTTGATATGTGCCTTCATTAAAAGAAATGCAGTGTGGCAAATACAGCTTATTAATGCTGTTAATGATCATTTCTACATTACTATGCTGCTGTTTTAAAGCCACTAGCAGAGTTTTCGTAAAATGTTTGTAGAAAATTCTTCATTGCCTCATCATGTAATTTCCATGTAAAGTACAAGTTGTTCAAACTTTCCTCTGTTATTCCTCACAACTCATATCATTTTATCTTATAATTTAGTTTGGGCTTATCTCAAAATGTTTGACATCAATCATTCCTGGATATATCACACTTAAATATTTATTCACAACCCTGTTCATGGGAAATTAACAAGCTGAGATGGAAAGGAGATTCACAACACACAGCGGTCCACCGAAATGGAGAATAAGGAAATCTGATCGGGCGTTCGTCCAGGTCTCCTCCTCTCCACTTAGCACTGCTGGAATATCATAGGGCCCATGATAGGTCCTTGTGGAGCTCCTGCTCTTGTGTGGTTTGGACAAGCGTTTGATATGAAATTAGAGTGTGGCGCCAGAGAGGCCTATTCCGAGTGAAGCTCTATGAATAAAACAATATTTTCACAGACTTGCATTATTTATTTTTCCCTGCACACACGTTTTTGCTAATTGATACAGTTATATGGAACCGTTTGTAAGGAAACTGATATTTATTGTAATTGAATGATGAGTGCTAATTGTGCAGTTACATTTCTGGATTATTTTGAGTGTATTTGGACACTTAAGCCACTCAGAAAATGTATGAATTTCATTGCACTAGATATATATGTCTGTCTGTCTGTCTGTCTTTCTGTGTCTAGATAAATTACTGAAGAAATATGCATTTAAGCCTATATTTTAAAAAAAGTTATGTATATGTTTTCTTAATGTGGTGAAAACGCTATTATATTAGCTGATGGTATGTCACAGACATCTAAACTGGGTTTCATTGTCCATTAAATGCAAAGAAACAGACTTTGATCTGGTCGTTTCATCCATGGGCAAAAATGAGTGATGTCTGCTAACAGATTTAAACATGAGCTTTCAGGACATGGATCAAAGCTCTACCTTTGGTTCCACTCTCTCATTATGGCAAAAATCCATCCAAGCCTGTCTCTATTTTTCCTTAAAAGAGCCTCAAAAGTCTCTGAAGACCTGTGACCGTCAGATTTACAATAGGGAATGGGACTATTTACCAGAAGTAGGAGCCATCCAGAAATAACAGTGCAGAAAAATAAATGGAGCCTTCTATATTTTTCCACACAAGTAAGAAAATATGCTATAGGTCTTGTACCTCGCTGGTTCATAATTAGTTCTTAAACATTCTCTGCCTTGGATCTCTGCGTCCACATTCAGCGTTTCTGATAATATACAATGCGGCATTAATGTCAAACATGTCTCACTCTGGTCCAGGGCTGTAACTCTAATCTGTTTGTACAGACTCAAGTGATTCACAAGTCCTCATGGAGGAGACCCTACGGAGACAGTAGCTCACTGTCTCAAGTCAATGCTCAAATTTGTAAATACATTTTTTTTGAAGGAATAATTTATCTAAAAATAAAAATGTTTTCCTTCAGACTGAGTATTATTTTTTTTTCTACAATGAAACACAAAAGGAAATCTTAGGAGGAATGTCTCAGCAGCTCTTTTCAACACAATAAAAGTGTTGAAAACAGTCACAGTTAGCGCCGCTCTGAGAAATTTTGTGGACGAAATTCAGCCATTTTCATCTATTTGTCTTCGGGAATTTCGTGTAAGAGCAAAAAAGTTTTCTATGCAGATTTCACTCATGTTCCAGTTGGTCCTGAATTTGCCACACTGATCAACAACAACAATAAAAAAAAGCGCTTGGCGTGAAAGTGACTGTGCTTCATACATTGCTTTATTGACAACGGACGCTTTTGACAGCCAAATTTAGCTAAAAAAATCACTGATGTACAGAAGCTTGTTTTCACCATGATATAAAAAGAGTAGGCTAACTGTGATTTTTTTCACTCACTATTCAGACTTTTCCTTGCAATTGTGAATTTATATCTCACAATTCAACCTTTTCTCCTCAGAACTGTCATAAATATGTCACAAGATTTAAGAGTTTATGTTGCAGTTCTGACAGAATTGTCAAAGAGAAAGAGTCAGAGTGAGCAGAGGGAAATTTGAAATCGCATCATATGACCCCTTGAAAATGCGGTACTACAGAGGCGAATTTTAAACGCATTTCCACAGGAAGGGGTGCTACGTGTCGTAAGTAAGCGTAAACCTTTTGGACTAGTCCAAAGCCGACAGCGATTTACATACCTTTATGCGCCACGGTCACTTTAGGCAACGAGTCTGACTTTAGAGAAGGTGTACGTCATAATCACGTGAACCCGTGTGGCGCATCCTCGAGATTTGAGAGTACTGAGGTAATTTATTTTTAAAGTTAGCTAAGAATAAAACCAATTTAAACCCAACATAAAATATATATTATTTACACATTTTTATTTGAGCTAAATGCCAAAGTACCATTGAAGTTAAATTTAATTAAATTCGGAAATTGGCTATACTTAACACAGAACTTTTATTTTATATACACAATTCCACTTTCAACGCTTCTATTTTCTTAAAAGTATGAATTTTACTTAAAAGTATGAATTTTCCTAACTACATTTAATCCCTTCCTTGCTATTACAGCTGACACTTAGTTAAAAAAAAAGGACGCTGGACCATTTTTGTAATTAATTCAAAACCTTCATTATGTTTTAAAGGGGTCATATGAAGTTGCTAAAAATAACATGTTGTGTATTTGGTGTAATGCAATGTGTTTATGTGGTTTAAGGTTCAAAAAACACATTATGAGCAGTTGCAGAACATATCCAGCAGGTGGAGGTATTACAGCAACATGACATTCTAATCACATTTTGAACAATGTATCTGTGGCACAGCCAGACTCATATCTTAAATTGTACATAACTGTGTCCAAACAAAGGTTGGACTGTGAACTAGATGAACAAAGTATTAAATTACCACAATCAGTGAAAGTTGAGAATGAATCAATGTTTGAATGAGTGTCTGTTAGTGTCTGAGTGACTTGACCATATAAACAACAGTCAGTTCTAAAGCTCGCAACAGTAAAAAAAATGGATATCGTCAGATTTATTGAGTATACAAAACCATATATTATTGCTGAACTTCTAAGACTCTTGCAAGTCACCCTATTTAGCCTCTTTTGGTTGCATGTTTGCAGTTCCTCTCCGGATTTCAGTAATATTTAGTTTTTAGGATGACATAAAGGTTTACTGTTGATTTGTGGTCTAGTAGAATGAACTGGTCTCCAGAATTCTGACACAAATGCATTATATCATTTTTATTAGAGCAAAGTGGAAGAAACATAAATAAGAGTTTTTCTTGGAGAAACTAAATATCAGGTTTTTCCTCACAATCGTAATGAAGTTGCCATGTGACTGACATGCAGTGGGATTTGATGGAGACTGTTGATCTGACAGGCACACGCCTGTGGCTTCGGTAGAAGGCTGAAGACCTAACCAGAGGGATTTCTGGCTCTACAGAGCTCCAGTCTGGCAGATGAACTGGACCTCAAAGCGGAGCAGTAGGGTTTAGTACGAGCCCCGTCATACGGATCCGCTCCAGATCCACAGACACAGAGAAATCAGATACTTTTGGGGTTATTCAACAAACTGGGTGTCATTTGTATTCCTTATATACATATATGTAAAAACAACAAGTCACTGAATAGCTAATGCCGACTTCTACCATGTCATTTTTTTTTTTTTGTAAAAGCAAAAACAAAAGATTATATACTACATTTGTATTATTTGTTATAGTAAAAGTATATTTAATAACAATCATTGAATAGCTACTTTTTGTTTTGCTAATCAATTTTTTGTAAGAGCAAACAAAATTAGTATATATATATATCACACACACTATATATATATATATATACACACACACACACATACACACATATATACTGTATATATATATATATATATATATATATATATATATATATATATATATATAAGCATATATAAGTATATTCAGAAATTTGCAGCATTATTTTCAGCTTTTAAAAAACTGTTATAATGGTTGCATTTCTAAAGCCATAATCATATCCCACAATGCATTTAATTAACAAACTGTAAAAAGTGGTAGCCTGCAATTGTTAAAGAGCCATTTTTACCTGATTTAACCCAAACAAATTAGTTTTGTTGGCATGAATTACTGTATTAAGGCTGATTCAGTGATGCTACTGTAAATAACATTTTTGATTTAAATAATATCAATTAGATGTTACCTTTTTTAGTGTACTTAAACATTATTCATATTTTATTTTTAAATACTACAGAATCTTACATTTACATTTAGTCATTTAGCAGATGCTTTTATCCAAAGCGACTTACAAATGAGGACAATAGAATCTTTATTTATTACTTTATCAAACTGAAAAAACAAACAAACCATAGAATGACCTTATTTGCCAGTATAGAGAATTCAGTTTTGTGTGTGTGTGTGTGTGTGTGTGTGTGTGTGTGTTTCAGATGAGACATTTATTACTCAGCTATATTTCATTTTGAATAATGGAGCCCGCTGTATTATTATTTTCCTCAAAAGTGATTGATCAAAGCCAGACCTGTAAAAGAGATTTTCTTCATTAGCTTTTAACATGGAATCATATGGTGAGCAGAAAGGGTGATTACAGCCTCAGTAAAAACAGATTGTCATTTCAGTTTTTCATTTAAGTATGGAAATGTTGCTCTTCCTGTAGTGGCAGGATGTGGCTGCATGTGGAGACAGTTGCGCCTGAGAGGACCCTAATTCATTTAAGACATGACTTGGTGCCTGTGTACGAAACCGGGACAGCTGAGTTTCCTTCTTGGTGCTCCATCATACGATATATCTCTCCACATAAGAGCACAATCTGCTGTTACTGAGCCCGGCTTTACCCACAGAAGCTCTCGCAAGTCCTCGGCTGTCAAGAAAATTCATTTTATCAATCAGCCATATAAATCATTGCTAGCTCCACAGGAAATCGAGAAAGTTTGACTTTCCAGTCATAAACCATAAAATCTGTCATTAATATAATAACATGCATTGGGATATTTGGAGACAGGGCTAAATGAGTACCAGACCTGGGCATCAATAAAACTGTCTGGCTTGCAACATTGGGCAAGATTTTGCCATCATTTTCCAAAATACATTATCAGAAATAATAGGTATAATGTCACCGGGACTATATGTCACTCATCATGGGAGCTCTCTGGAAACATGATTTGACCAGTTTGCATTACCAGTTCATTAGTTCTCAATTAACACTCAGTCACCTCAAAAGGTTTATAGGGCAGTTCCTTTGACGAGAAACATGTCTTTGCTCCTCTGCGACTGGCTGAGGCTCAAGATGGAGTTTCTTTCCAAATATTTCACATTTTAGTGTTTGGCTCAATCCTATGGAAAAAGGCTGTTTTGCATGAATATTTGGCATGCTGCTGAACTCTGTCCATCATGTGCAAGTCGATCTTCACTGAGATGCTCACTTGTATTGATTGGCCTTTGATAGGTTAGATGGAAGAAAATTTGAGCCTCCTGGCACTAACCTATAGATTTAACAATGAGTTCTATTGTTCATCTGGTAACTGTCCATGGTACTGATATCAGAGCCGTTTGGTCCACAACTACCTTGATTATCATTTGGTGGGTTTTAGTTTAATTTGACCAAAACTGCTCTGAAGTTTCTTAACAAGATAGTACAGGCAAACCTGTTGTTTTTTCATGCACTGGTCAATTTTGGGCTTTTTGGCTTTCCATTATGTTTTGTTTCAGATTAGAGGAAAGAAAACACAAAATACACTTGCAAGTGTTTATTTTATTGCACTTTATCAATTTGCATCTGTAGATTTCAAATATAATACATATCTTCACAGGCCATTTTCTCAAAATGAGTTATTTGTCATGCACTGAGCCAGAAATTTAATCTTCAGTAGCACTTACTAACCTTTCCAGTTTTATCTATATCCTTCAAGTTTTCACAAAGGAGTTTGTTTTTATATAATTTCCAGTGGGTATAGAAAAGAATCACCCCCCCACCCCAACCCCTTCAAATAATCTAATTTTGTTGCTTTGCAGCCTGATCTGAAGATGGACACAGTTTTTGTTTTATCCAGCTCTGTATCCCAACATATCCCAACAGACTAAAGATCTACCTACTAGAGTCAAACCTTTGTGAAACAAGAATTTTGAACCAGGCTTCATCCATTGTTTAGATTTCTATTCTTGAAATTTATGCAGATTAGTGCATATTTATTAACATTTCAGAAAACTGCAAACACAAATTTATTTATTTATTTATTTATTTATTTATTTATTTTACCATATTCACTAGGAGTGTCTTGCCTTAAATGTGTCATATTTAGCACCACTTTGACTTTGGAACTGTCTGGGGACAACTTTATAGAGGTCATGCTCAATAAATAAGTCAAATTTGACCTTTTTTATGCAATGATCATGATTCTCATTTGGATTATATAGAGGCCTTTGCACTCTCTTTTTATGATTATATGAATTAGTATTTGCAAGAACAGTACAACATTGACAGTTATTGAATGAAATTGATTCAACATGAAACTCAATTGATTTGAATATCGACACTATTGTCTTCTTTAAAGTTGCTTTATTAATGGGTAGAAGTTGTTTGATAATCGATGAACTTTGTTCTATGTTCACTATCAGCTGAAAGTGAAGTCATTGTATAATTGTTGACTTTTATTTAATTTTGGAACAACATATGATTGTGTAAATGATCACATTTTCATTTTTGGGTGGACTATTCCTTTGAATTAATATTTTCATTAGAGTTTTAATTTTGTTTTAAGCATAAACTTCACTAAACTGAGCTATATTTGTGTTTAAATGTAATACTATTGGTAAATGGTGTAGGAAAACAAAACAACAACAACAGCAACCTAAATTAAGATGTGTGACTTTGCTTTTCAGATATATTTGCCTTGTTTAAAAGCTGTTTAGATTTTGCCTTTTCTTTAGTGCCCTAACACAGACTGTTTGCAGACTGAGTGAAGTTTGTCTTGGGTTGTTTGACACAGAGGTGCTGACTGCTTTGTGGGTGGGTCTCTCTCCTGGTTTCTCTCTTGGTAAGACAGTAATTGAAAGATTGATGTTAAAGGGAAAATCTGGGGGAGCTTTTCTTGACCAAGAACAATATGGTACCAGGTACAGCACCCTCTCAAATATTCAACACACCCAGCATTACTTCAGATTTCACTGTATTTCATAATGCACAATGGGGCCCAAAAGTCTGAGAGCACACTGAAAACATTGGATTTAAAATCTAATTTAAATCTGGAAAAATACAGAACAGACTTTTGATACATTTAAAACAAAGAAACACTCTGAACAATTTCTTTGTTATCCAGCCAGATTAAAGGAATAGTTTAACCAAAAATGAAAATGTGCTGAGAATTTACTAACCCTCAGGCCATTCAAGATGTACATGAGTTTGTTTCTGCATCAAAACAGATTTGAAGAAATTTAGCGTTACATCACTTGCTCACCAATGGATCCACTGCAATAAATGGCTACCGTTAGAATGAGAATCCAAACTGCTGATAAAAATATCACAATAATCCACAAGTAATCCACATCACTCCACTCCATTGATAAATGTGAAGTGAAAAGCTGCTTGTAAGAAACAAATCAGGTATTTTACTTTAAACTGCAGTTTCAGGATAAAATACAAGTCCATATTCCATAATAATGCATGTAAACAGTGCTCAATCTGTGCATATTTATTTCCTGATTCATATCAGACTACTTTTTCTCTGGAAAAAAACAGCAATTTTATGGATAGAGGATCAGTGTTTTTCCAGAAGCAATGTTTTGAAGTTGAACGTCTTGATAATGTATTTATTTATTACAAACATGCAGTTTTTCACTTCACAATACAATAATTGATGGATTGGAGTCTTGTGATGATTACCGTGATGTTTTTATCTGCTGTTTGGACTCTCATTCTGATGGCACCCATTCACTGCAGAGGATCCATTGGTGAGCAAGAAATGTAATGCTAAATTTCTCCAAATGAAGAAACAGACTCATCTACATCTTGGATGGCCAGAGGCTGGGTATATTTTCAGCTAATTTTCAGTTTAGGGTGAACTACTCCTTTAAGGACCTTGTTGTCTCTGGCTCAATAATCGCGGGATGCAGATCGGAACAACTGAAGTGTGAACATGAAACTTGCTTTTCCCACTCAGTTCATATTCATGGAAATCCCAGGAATGCTCCTGGTTTAAATGGAGATGGATCACTCTCTGATTATGCCCGTTATGTCTTCAAGTAATGTGTAACAGTTCCTATTTAACAGACATCAGTACCAGAGAGACAAACGCAGCACTGAGGCCAGCCGTGCACTTCCAGGACCATCCAAAGCAAATGTTGATCCAGACTTCGGTCCAAGTCAGTGCGTTCGACAGTAGTGCACAATCCTTGAGCTGCTTCCCAGCTTTCATCTCCAGCCAGGTACCTTCAAGGTTCATTGATAAGGCAATGAAACTGTATGTAAATGGAACAACCCGACGCATGGACTTCTGGCCATTAGTCTTCCTTAAAGCCCCAATGTGACTTTTAATCAACGTCAAACGGGGAAAAAGAGACAGAGGAGAAAGTTTAATGACGGAGATGATATATTTAAAAAGGAACAAAGTAATGCCAGGAAATTATGATAGAATACTACTTTCGAGACGGACGAGATCATTGCAAAAATTTATTTTTATTTCTCTTACAAAGAAAACTATTATAACAACATTAAACAATCAAAAAAGCCAATTTCTTTCACTGTTGTCATGATAATTTCCCTTAACCCCTTTTTCTATCCGTGGATAAAAGAGAACAGGCTTCACAGAGAAGAAAGGCGAGATCATTTAAACACAGATGTGCAAAGGAAACAGAGCATGCAAGAACCAGAGACAAAATTGCTACAAATTGCCCTCAGTTAACCTGTCAGATAAATACTAATTTACAAAAGAAGAAATGAGATAATAATTCAACAAAACTAGGGTGGTGTATTTACCGCCTGTAATATACAACATGGTCTCTGAACGTTGTAAACATTTCGAACACTCACAGCTATTTCAACTAATAGGTAGACGCCCTGATTTGAAGCCGTGTGGCTGTCAGGATGGGATAACTGGGAATGCAGACCCGGATCCTGTGATGAATTCAAGCAAAATGAACCATGACTAGTCCTAACAGAGATGCAATACTGGACCACTGTTAAGGTAAAGAAGGTCAGAAACACATCCAACTCATGCTAAGAGCTTTGGTTTATTGTAATTTAATTGCTTAAATATAGGCTTTACAAGCCAAATAATAAGCACTGCTTCGAGGAAAGCTTTCAGTTGTTTGGTGAGGTCTGTATAGTTCCAGCTGTAAGGCACTTGATGAATATAACTCTGTTAGACAATTGTAGTTGGGTAAATCAATCTGTCGATGACTGGTGAACTAGGGGAAAACTAGTATTCTGACATGATGAACCTAATTTGCACATTTCTGAGCTGATAATGAAGATTTTCATTAGCAAAACTGACAATGTACCACCATATCAATGGAATAAAATGTAGCTACACAACTGGTTAAAAGTTTGGGCACAGTAAGATTTTTTAAATGTAATTTTTCCTGTGATTCAAAGCTGAATTTTCAGTATCATTACTCCAGTCTTCAGTGTTACATGATCCTTTTTAAAAATCATTCTAATATGCTGATTTGCTGCTCAAAAAACATGTATTATTATTATTATTATTATTATTATTATTATTATTATTATAAATGTTTAAAACATTTATAATAATACATCTTATAAACATTGAAAACTGAAAACGGAGTTGAAATATTGAAAACATTTTCATATGTTGAAAACAGTTTCGTACTTTTGTGGAAACTGACGTTTATTTTTCAAGGATTCTTTAAAGAATAAAAAATAACAGCATTTATTTGAAATAGATTTTTTTTTTCATGTATAAATGTATTAACTGTCATTTTTGATCAACTTGATGCATCTTTTTTTAATATTAATTTCTTAAAAAATATTACTGACCCCAAACTTAAACTGAAGGTTTAAATACTATAAACACATTCCAAAAAAAAAAAAAAAAAAAAAAAAAATTAGCTGCATTGCTGCAACTGGTATTATAGTGCCATAACTGGATATGTATTGCTCCAGTTATGTTGAAAAGAATATCCATGTATGACACATCCAGAACCTTCAATATTCCCCCACTGGAAACCTTTCCCAGCCACATTTGATTAAGCAACATAAAAGCTAAATAAATTATCCCAGCACATGCACATCAAAGAAAGCTTGATCTAGCACATTGGCAAACACTTTTCAGCATCCGTGGCTGTTTCTTTGGTTTAAAGCTTTAAAAGAATGAAAAAGCATTTAGTACCAAGCAATATTAACTGCTTACAAATGTAGTGTACTTAGAGACTCTATTTCACTTTAAACGCATTCGACTTCAACATACAACTCTGTGTGATCAATTAAGGCACAGAAATTAGTTGCATTAACTTGAACATACATGCTTTACAAAAATATTCCCTCTATGACTCAAGTTCCAAATACATTAATTCATCTATGGCTTTTATAAGTTACTTTAAATCCTTTTATCAAATACGTATAACTTAAATGCTTAACTTAAAAAAGCACAAAAAGAGATATTTGATCACAAACTATCATACAGGTGTTGTTCAGTGCTTTAAACGATATATTAAAAACATGCCAAGACAAGTAAATAATAACATAATGCTAATGAAATACTCAATCCATCTCTATTCCTTCAATTCCAAATAATCCCGCTTATGACAATGATTCCCAGAGGTCAAAAGGTCCAGAATAATGTATTACAACAACAAAGTCCATTGTAAAAAATACTTCCCTTTCAACAGGCTCATAAATACTCATGTTAGTGAGGGAAAGTAGCTCAGCGAGCCAGGATGAACATCCTAGTAAGGTTTGTGCTTTAAAACCATGCCGTTCGTTTGGAGGTTCCACGCTCACGTAACTGTCTGATCAATATGGCCTCCACACGCCTTCATCCATTCTACCAGCAGGATGAAGCAGAGTGGGGGAGTTGCTATGACTACCGTCTCCCTCCACACCCCCACTTCCATCAGCCTGGACTGGGAGGTTTGGGTTGACCAGGCTGGTTCCCGTGGATGCGCTAGTACAAGACGGCATCATCCGGGTGGGCGATCTGTCTCCTCCCGTAACCATAGAGAACTGGTAGGAGCCCGAGGAGGCACCGTAGTAGAGATAAGGTGTGCTGCTGCTCTGGAAGGGTCCGCTTTGGTTCTGGGTGGAGCCGGGGTACGGCGGGGGAAGGTAGGTATGGTAGTGAGGGCTGCCGAGGGACATTCCGGTGGTGACGGGGGTGGGCGTGTACGTGAAGGTGGCCGGGTAGTGCATTCTGGGACTGGAAAATCGCTCTCGGTGAGTGAGGAGAAAGCGGGGGAACTGACGCTCAAACTGGCCAGGAAAAGGACTCAAATCTGTCGAACCTACATAAACAAATGTTGAGGTTACCTTTTTATAGAAGTATGGAAGGATTTAAATACTATTGAAGACAGAAATTACAGCAATGAACAATCATGACAACACAGTTGAGTTACATTGAATTTTTTTCCCCACTTCATTTAACTACAACCTTGTTTAACCAAGAGCCAGTTGCATAAGCAGAAACTATGTTAAAACTAGTTTGACCAACTACTAGTTATACAAGGGGCAATCAGTCAAATTACTTTTAAGAGTTATGACCAGTTGAGAAGAAAAAAAATCATATTAATAACTTTTTGAGATTCAATTCGATTGTATCTTATTGTTTCACTGCTATTTTATGTGTTATCTTATTGTTTAGAAAGCAAAAAAGAAAAAGAGGAAAAAAAAAAAGCACTGCTAAAAAGAAAGGAAAAAAAATTATGTGAATTATTATTTTTTTTATTTTAATGTATTTATTTGTATTTATTTGATAAAAAAAACACACTAAAACTGAAATATTTTTTAAATTCTAAATAACTGTTATCTATTTGAATATATTTTAAAATGTAATTTATACATGTGATGACAAGGCTGAATTTTCAGCACCATTACTCCAGTTTTCAGTGTCACATGTTCGTTCAGAAATCATTTTAGTATGCTGATTTTTTTTTTTTATACAGTATATTGTTAAATGTGAAAAACGCACATGCTACATAACTTTTGTGGAGAACCACGATACACACGTTTTTTTTTCAGGGATTCTATGATAAATGAAAAGTTCAAAATAACACTTATTTGAACACAAATATTTTGTAACATAAATGTTAATTAATTTAATGCATCCTTGCTGAATGAATGTATTACTTATAAAATATATAAAAAAATCTATGTAAAATATAAAAATCCTATGCATTTTTAAACGTAGTTAAACTTAAAAACAGTTAATCTAAAAACCAAATTTAAATGACAGAATGTAGCTATTAAAAACTTTAAATTAGAAAATTAGCTGCATTGCTTGCAACTGGTATTATAGTGCCATAACTGGATATGTATTGCTCCCATTATGTTGAAAAGAATATCCGTTGTATGAACAACATCCAGAACCTTCAATATTCCCCCACTGAAAACCTTTCCCAGCCACATTTGATTAAGCACATAAAAGCTAAATAGAATTTATCCCAGCACATGCCATCAAAGAAAGCTTAGATCTAGCACATTGGCACACACTTTGTCAGCATCCGTGGCTGTTTCTTGGTTTAAAGCTTTAAAGAATGAAAAAGCATTTAGTACCAAGCCAATATTAACTGCTTACAAATGTACAGTGTACTTAGAGACTTATTTCACTTTAAAAACGCATTCGACTTTCAACTACAACTCTGTGTGATCAATTAAGGCACAGAAATTAGTTGCATTAACTTTGAACATACATGCTTTACAAAAAATATTCCCTCTATGACTCAAGTTCCAATACATTAATTCATCTATGGCTTTTATAAGTTACTTTAAATCCTTTAATCAAATACATAATAGATAAAAACTTAAATGCTACACCTCAAAAAATGCACAAAAAGCACAATAGAGATTTGATCACAAACTATCAATACAGGGTGTTTGTTCAGTGCTTTAAACGATTATTATAAAACAAAAACTGCCAAGACAAGTAATATACTAACATAATGCTAATGAAATACTCAATCCATCTCTATTCCCCTTCATTCCAAATAATCCCACTTATGACAAATGATTCCCAGAGTCAAAAGGTCCAGAATAATGTATTACACAACAAAGTCCCATTGTAAAAAATCTTCCCTTTCAACAGGCTCATAAATACTCATGTTAGTGATGGAAAAGTAGCTCAGCGAGCCAGGGATGAACATCCTAGTAAGGTTTTGTGCTTTAAAACCATTGCCGTTCGTTTTGGGACAGGATCCACGCTCACTTATTTGTCTGATCAATATGGCCGCACCACACGCCTTCATCCATTCTACCAGCAGATGAAGCAGAGTGGGGAGTTTTTTGCTATGACTACCGGTCTCCCTCCCACACCCCCACTTCCATCAGCCTAAAAAGCCTGGACTGGGAGGTTTGGGTTGACCAGTTGCTGGGTTCCCGTGGAAAAAGTGCCGCTAGTACAAAGACGGCATCATCCGGGTGGGCGATCGGATCGGGAGTCCAATCCTCCCGTAACCATAGAGAACTGGTAAGGAGCCCGAAGAGGCACCGTAGTATGTAGATAAGGTGTGCTGCTGCTCTGGAGGGTCCGCTTTTGGTTTCTGGGGATAGGAGTCCGGGGTATCGGCGGGGGAAGGTGCGGGGATGGTAGTGAGGGCTGCCGAGGGACATTCCGGTGGTGACGGGGGTGGGCGTGTACGTGAAGGTGGCCGGGTAGTGCATTCTGGGACTGGAAAATCGACTCTCGGTGAGTGAGGAGAAAGCGGGGAACTGACGCTCAAACTGGCCAGGAAAAGGACTCAAATCTGTCGAACCTACAGAAACAAATGTTGAGGTTACTTTTTATAGAAGTATGGAAGGATTTAAATACTATTGAAGACAGAAATTACAGCAATGAACAATCATGACAACACAGTTGAGTTACATTGAATTTTTTTCCCCCACACATTCATTTAACTACAACCATGTTTAACCAAGAGCCACATAAATAAGAAAAAACTATAAAAAAACTATGACCAACTACTAGTTATACAAGGGGCAATCAGTCTTAGTTTTTGGATTTAAGTTAGACCAATATACCTTTTTGTAACTGACTTTTAAGAGGATTCAATTCGATTGTATCTTATTGTTTCACTGCTATTTTATGTGAATATTGTATCTTATTGTTTCACTGCTATTTTATGTGAATTATTATTTTTTTTATTTTAATGTATTTATTTGTATTTATTTGATAAAAAAAACACACTAAAACTGAAATATTTTTTAAATTCTAAATAACTGTTATCTATTTGAATATATTTTAAAATGTAAATTTTATTCTTTATATGACAAGGCTGAATTTTCAGCACCATTACTCCAGTTTTCAGTGTCACATGTTCGTTCAGAAATCATTTTAGTATGCTGATTTTTTTTTTTTATACAGTATATTGTTAAATGTGAAAAACGCACATGCTACATAACTTTTGTGGAAACCATGATACACTGTTTTTTTCAGGATTCTATGATAAATGAAAAGTTCAAAATAACACTTATTTGAAACACAAATATTTTGTAACATAAATGTTAATTATTTAATGCATCCTTGCTGAATGAATGTATTATTATAAAATATATAAAAAATATATGTAAAATATAAAAATCCTATGCATTTTAAACTAGTTAAACTAAAAAAAGTTAATCTAAAAACCAAATTTAAATGACAGAATGTAGCTATTAAAAAACAACCATTAACTTTAAATTAGAGACATGCAGAGCAGAACAGTTTATCGATTAGCTGGCTTCACTTCATTGTGGTTTTTCCTCTTTGTCACATACAAGTTCATGTGTATGTGTATTCATGTGTGCGGTTATATGTCTCAGTTCATTTTTGTCTCCGGGGTATGTATATGCCTCTGTATGCTGTGTGCATGTTTAAATTGCTCCTCGCCCGCCGCACACAAAACACAAATAAAACACAAAAACGATCAATCGCCCCGCCGGCACATACTAAAACAACAAACAAAAATAGGAGTGCATAATCGGTCACACATTTGGAAATGTTTAGAGGGGCGTGAGGCAGCATCGTAGCAAGAGAGACAGACGTCTGCGCTGTTGTGGGCTCCTGGTATCTTCAGCATTATAAACCCAGGCAAAAACGGTCCATCTGCCCTTCTGTCCTTAAGATTTTCTTTATTTCCCTCCAAAAATCAGAAACCGCTAATGGTCTATAGCTAGTGCTAGTGCCAAGGGGTAAAGGAACAAAAAGAAACAGCCTCGCCTCCCTGGCGCAGAGCTGTTTTCATAAATCAAACGGCGTCTTTCTTGTCACCATGTCTGCGCCTGTGGGCCAACTGGGTGGCATGGTTAAACGTGGGCGATTTGCGGAGGCATGGCTTGTCACTAACGCTAGTCGTGTCTCCTTTTCCCCTCAACGCCCATACCCTTTTTCCTTTATATTCTAAATTCTTTGGTTCAAGTGGCTGACGATAATGGTTTTCTCGCCCTAGGGTATACAGAGAGCCTGTGCTCTGAATAATAGGCCAAATGATAAAAGCAAAAAAGTTATTTACATACATTCTCTGCTAGTCACCAAAAATCCATAGACGAAATGGTGCTGGTCTGGAGAACAGATGCTATGTCTGTAGAACTTATAAGTTGTGGCCTAATGGTTAGCAAGTTTGACTCCTCACCCTAAGGTTGTGGGTTTGAGTCTCGGGCCGGCAATATCACGACTGAGGTGCCCTTGAGCAAGGCAACTAACCCCCAACTGCTCCCCGGGCGCCGCAGCATAAATGGCTGCCCACTACGGTGTGTGTGTGTTCACTGCTGTGTGTGTGCGCTTTGGATGGGTTAAATGCAGAGCACGAATTCTGAGTATGGGTCACCATACTTGGCTGTATGTCACGTCACTTTCACTTATTTGGCAAGAACGATTCGTTTCAGGTGAACCGAACAATTATCGGTTATTTACAAGTTTAAGTCATATCTACATGAGGAATGATGTCACCATACAACAGTGCAGTAGTTTTTACTCTTTGTTTGCTACAATGCTAAAGCTAAGCCTCTAACTTTCTAAATCCGACAACTACGTAAAAACATACGCTTCAAGCTCGATTTCACACATTATTATTTTCAAAAATGAATCAGACCTATAATTCATATTGCAACCTGTGTTGCTTAATCTGCAATAAACTGAAATAAAACAAAAAAAAACTTGAAATATACGAAAATCATAAATGCCGCCTTGCCAACTAGCTGAAATAAGTTAATAAAATTAAAATGTAAATAAATTAAAACTATTAGAAATATTAAAAAATGACAAAAGCACATTAAACTAAATTTTTTAATTGAAAATAAAATAAAATATAAAATATGAAAATGTAAAATGAAAATATAAAAATAAAAGCTAATTAAAAATATGAATAAAAACTATGACAGCATATAAATAGTAATAAAATAACAAATGTGTTATATATATATATATATATATATATATATATATATATATATATATATATTAGGGCTGTCAAATGATTAATCACGATTAATCACATCCAAAATAAAAAAGTTTTGTTTACATAATATATGTATGTGTACAGGGTATATTTATTATGTATATATAAATACACACACATAAATTATATATTTAGAAAATATTTACATGTATATACATTTATATATTTATATTCTTATATTTTATATTATATATAAATATATTTAATATATAAACATAACATATTCTTCTTAAATATAAACATGCATGTGTGTGTATTTTATATATACATAATAAATATACACAGTATACACACATATATTATGTAAACAAAACTTTTATTTTGGATGTGATTAATCGTGATTAATCATTTGACAGCCCTAATATATATATATATATATTACACTCTTTACTATTAAAATTGTTGTAGCCAAAGATCTAAAGAATAACAATCTAAGTTTAAAGGCACAAACACTGAGGTAACTATTGCCCCCTTGAGTTCAGAAGTATATTATCACCACTGCAACACAAAACACTGTGGACAATGTGCAAATTCTCCTGAAAAGTTTTTATATATGCAATAGACAACAACAATGCATATTTGCACTGTTCCTCTTACAGTTAAGTTGCGTGACACATCAAAGAGCTGTGTCCTTATCTCACATCAAATGTTTTATTAACAAAATCTCATGTGCCGGCATCAAATGAATGGATGATATACCTAAATTAATTAAAAACGACAGGCGGGTGGCAGGTGTCTAGAAGCTGGCAGCCAGCGCTCAGGTGAGGGAGATTCTTGTTTAAACACTTTAAGCCTCAAAAGGTACTCATCAATGTATGACGCACGACTATGGGCATGAAAAAACTTACCTGGCACTGAGTCAAACAGGTATTTGGAAATGGAAACTTGTCCGTCTACATTTATTCTTTAAAGGGTATGTTTCTGGGTGTGTTGCAGGGCACATGAGGACAAATTAGCTTATGGGGTGCAAGTAGGGCACCAAGTGGCCTTCCATTCCCCAAAGGTTCTCTGGAAAGCGTAACACTATAAAGCGGCTTTATTTGCCAGCCACTGGCCTGTTATTATGTCTTGGTCTGTTATTAACGATATACTACACAGGATCAAAGCCATGGAAAGAGGAGCAAAGGAAACCTCTTTTTCCTTCCCCACGAGTTTTAAAAATACGCTCATGGAGCAGTCCAATTTTAAAAACCGTCTCCGTTTACATATCTAGAGTACCATTAGCTAATAAAAATCAAATTTAAGATTGTGTTTCTAACAAATTATGACACTGAAATTTAATGCTATGATTTGTTTAATATGACTGACAGACCATTAAAGAAAAATTATAATTTCAGAAAATAGCCCTCCCAAAATGAAGCCCCACACTTTTTCTTGATTGTTACTGATTTTCATGAATCTAATTAAACTGTCATCCAACACATTTAAGAGTAAATTCACAAAATTTACAACACTTTTGTGCACATTTCAGTGCAAAAACCTCTCTAAAGCTAATTAAAAAAACATTTAAATGTTAAAACCATAATAGCATATAAATATTACAAAAATAACACTGAATGCAACAAGTTTTGCTGATATAGAAGAATTTAGCATAATCTGTTATCATTTATTTAATTGTTAGTTTTCTCTTTCAGGTCTTCTTCTGTTATGGCAGAGCAGCAGTAAAAAAATAAAAAAAATTAAAAATAGTTAAAGTGTGTAATTTTTTCAATGCTGTGAAATTAATGGCATTTTTCCGGAAACTTGTCTGAAGACAGTTATTATTTTTGGAGTTCTGCTTGGTAAATTTCATTTAAGAGACATTTTAAAAAAATGAGATTTAACTTAAAAAATTTAAATATCTCTTAAAATATTTAAACTAGTAAATTCACCTTAGTTTTCAAATATCTTTCAAAAGCTGTATAAACAAAGTTGCATTATTCACACAAATCCCCATCCTTCTAAATGTGCAAATCATGATAAAACAGTGCCCACCCTGCTGCCCACTGCAGTGTCGGACGCGAGGGGTAGGGGGCGCACCTGCTGTAGGGCTGAGGCTGGAGGTTACCTGGGAGGCGTCTGGGCACATCGCTGATGGATGGCAGCCCTGTGGCCCGGCTGGATGAGAGCGGGGTGGTGGAGTGCACGGACGGGGAGGCCATGGGACTCAGGTACGATGGGTACGTCTGGTCATATGACCAAGGTGGGGAAGACTGAGCCTGGCGTGGATCTAACGGTACAAATAGAGAAAAGGTCAAAGAAAAGTGGTTACAGGGACAGTCCACCCAAAAATTTAACGTCTGTCATCATTTACTTACATGTTGGTTCAAACCTGTAACATTTTCTTTCTTCTGTGGAACACAAAATTAGAAATTTCAAGAATGTTGGCAACTAAACAGTTTCGGTTCCCATTAACTTCCATTGTTTAGACAAAAATGCAATAGAATCAATGTTATTTATTTATTTATAGATTTTAGTGTGTGTGTGTGTGTGTGTGTGTGTATATATATATATATAATATATATATATATATATATATACAAACTGTATATACAGTATATACACATTAATATGAATATGTTAATTAATCAGTATATCTTATCATTAATTTAGTTAAAACTGACAATTTAACTGTTTTATTTATATTTGTCTGTCTCATCTAGAGCCTTTATGTGGTTAGCAAAAACAATGTGATCCCTTGGGCAAAGCATTTAAATGAAGGCATTCTCAAATGTTTGTCTAAGATAACATATTTCATGCCTAATAATTCAAGCTTTCTGTCATGACAAGTATCAATTTTAAAGCAGGCAAATAATCGCTAAAGTCAACAAAATACAGTGCATTCATTCTCAGATTCAGTCACAGTACAGTAACAGGACCCAGAGTACAGGACATGCGCTCTCAGAGCAGTAATTAAGGACAGGTGATATCCTGTTCTCTCACAGTGACACAACGCACTGCCTTAGGCTGTCCGCACTCAGTTTCCACTTGTCCATCATGTTGCAGTGTGCGATTTCAGCTTAGATAAACTACTTTGTGCTTAGACGAATAGACATTACTGTAACAGTGACAGACACCAGATATGCTGAAATGCTTGGGAGGATGAGTAAATATAATCACTGTAAGTGAAGACTTGACTAAAACAAACAACAATTCTGACAGGTTAGCGGTGACTTTAAGTATCATTTACTTCATTCATGTAGTTTTACGTGCAGATGATGTCAGTAAAACATTTGTAAATGAACACTGCCTGCGTATTTGATGAATTACAGGGAACGTTTTAAACATTTAAAAAATAGTATAGTTATATGTGTGAGTGTATATCTATAATTTTTCTATCTATCTATCTATCTATCTATCTATCTATCTATCTATCTATCTATCTATCTATCTATCTATCTATCTATCTATTTAATTTAAAACCATCAGGATGCACCTCTCAGAATAGAATAGAATAGAATAGAAATCTCATACCTGTTATCTGCGTCTGCCCCTGAGGTGTGAAGGAGTTGGGGCTGCTAAGCGAGGGCCGTGGCATTTGTGTTGGCATGGTAACCCGCATGGTGGTCTGCCGGATACGCTCCAGTTCACTGAGACGGTCAGAGAACAGTCCGGCCTTCGGCGAGTCATCCAGCTTCGGCCTGTGCCCTGCAAACAACATACTGCCTTTAATAAAAAAAAAAAATCTAAAATTAAAAAATGTACAAGTTTGTTGTTGGGCATAACTTGTATTTACATGTTTCCAACATGACACATCACAAATGTGTCACTTATCAGAGCAATGTGACTTGAACTTCTGCTTCTCATTCAATAAATACAAACAACATGTAGTCCGATTCACAAACAAATTATTCTCATTAGCCAGTTCTTCTGAATCATTCAAAAGACTCACAAATTTGAGAAATTAATTAATGCATTTGTACTCTAAATGTATTCACAACAAAGATTTTAATGTAATTATGTAAGCGTTAAATGTCCAAATATTTCAGTTATTAAAAGAATGAAATGACATTCAATTATTATTATTAATTAACAGTTTATCGAGTGAAAGAAATTACACAAAATCCAATTTGTTTACTAATTCACTATACAGTAAGCAATTATATACCATCTAGCATAACATATTAAAACATATATATATATATTTTATATAATAATATAATTCCGCCCCATATAATTTACTCTAAACATTTTTAGTGGGTCTTGAAATTGATTGTATCTCCTAGCATGAAAATGTGAGCCAGTCTATGACGTGTATGTACTGTATGGCATACAGTAGGTTTGACAATGAGACAGGTGTTCCATTTCCCCTCTTTATAAGAGTTTTCATTATGCCCCATGACATTTAAGTCTTTCAAGCCACAATCTACCGTGACTCTGAACTAAATCTAATTTAATTTTAAAAAAGTTTCAAATATTACATATTCCATATACTTAAAATATCTATTAATCTGTCCCATCAGGGCGGGGATTTGGCTTTGACAATGAAGTGCTATGCTTGGCATATAATAACACACTCAACCTTCCCAGACAAGACGAATCTCATATAATACAAGACCGCATGTGCCTCCTCTGAGCACAATGCATGGTGACTCTGGCCAGCACCTTTCTGGAACGCTAGAAGTAGAGTGTTTAAGAGTCCATAGCCTCAAGTCTATTCTCGGCAAATTAGAGACGGATAAGACAGCATCGCGGCCCAATACACAACTACCCCCTTTTCCACATTAAAACGTCCCAGTGGTTCCCTCAGACTGCAGCAGTTTTTTGGAGAAGGCTGTAAAGTAAATATCAAACAGGAGAAAGAGAAAAACTCCTGCTGGAGTTGGCAGCGCTCCAGTTGGCACCGACAGAAAAAGTTACCTCTATATCTTGACTAACCGGCCTGCGCCAGAAGAACAAAGAGAAGCTGCAAACACTCAGAAAAGTTTCATAATCAAATCGCTAAAGTACTTTAGAATGTCTAGAATATAAACTACTGTATGAATCAGTATTAAAGGTGAAGTGTCATTTATATTTTCTTAATATGTAAAGGCAGCTATAAGTAATTCATAGGTGCTGATAGACTGTATTTAGAGGAGCAATCTTTCATCTCAGCACCCCCCCACCCTAAACAATTCTGAGTTTAACTGTCAGCACCTTTACAAATCTGTGATTATGTGATTTCTCTTAGTTCAGTGTCTGCAGTGAGGTTATTTCACTCTAAATTCTTCACTTACAAGGGCTTTTTGGTGGGCGAGACTATCTGTGCAGCAAAAAAATAAAAATACAAAAACTTATTGTACTTATTTTTACTTAGTATTTCATTTAACCATTCAAGATGTGTTTACTTAAGTATCCTGAGAGGTTTCCTGAAAAGTTTCCTGAATTTGTGATTAAAACAAGAAAAAACTTGTCAAGGTGGTAAGAAAATAATCTTGTTTTCCCGCTGAATTAACTTTATGTACTCAACTGACAGATCTTTTTTTCTTGTTGTTTATGTTTAAACTCACTTCATTTTGATGGATTTTCACAAAACAGGTTTCCACTTCACACAATGTTAACTGATGGACTGGAGTCATGTGGATTACTTGTGAATTATTGTGATGTTTTATCATCTGTTTGGATTCTCATTCTGACGGCACCCATTCACTGCAGAGGATCCACCGGTGAGCAAGTGATCTAATGATAAAAGTCTCCAAATCTGTTCGATGAAGAAACAGACTCATCTACATTTTTCATTTTTTGGGTGAATTATTCCTGTCACTTTGCTTTTCAAGTACATATATATAAATGTAAGAATATTTGTACTGGAAAACAAGACAAAAATACTGAGTAAGAATATATTTTTTCCCAGTGTATTTTACCAACCTATGCCAGAAAAGGTGTTTGAGAAAGCTGTTTAAAAACATTCTCATTCATTATTTCCATTTGGTGCCCTTAATCGTTCAGAAATTACATACTTCATCCTTAATATCATGCATGTCTTCTGTAGAAGCGTGAGAAATTTAAATAATATAGTATTTCATCACAACGAAAACATTACAGCTAATGGAAAAATCATTAACCTGACTCTGAGTGTGACTTCGGGACATTGTTGCATTGGACTCTGCCTTTGAACTTGCGAGCAATGTGACACATATGTAAAAGCTAAAAGCTAGTATAACTCAACCTCCCAGGAAGTGCAGCACTTGAGCAAACCATACCTTTTCACACGGTCGCAGTGATTTTGCCAAGTAAGACATGTTCCTGGATCAACATGTTTTGATGATCCTGGATCAGCATTATTGTCCAAAAATATAGACTTAACCCAGTCCCTACCCCTATACCTAACCCTACCCATAATTTATTACTAAAATCAGTGGGAAATGATAGCTGATTAACAAGGGTGTAGAAGCACCTAACCATGATTGTAAGCCTAAATCAGATATTTCCTGAAAAGTTATATCTAAGTTCTGATTGGTTGAATGAAATGTTGTTCCAGGATCAACAAGTATGTTAATCCAGGAACATGTTGTACTTGGTGAAATCACGCTTGCCCTTTTCACACAAAGCTGTCTACTATAAAAAGCCAAACTATATTTTTTTGTGACAAGCTGAATCCAGACAGCGATAGTAACATAAATCCTGTTGGGGAAATCAAACAGACAAAGATGTGCTTTGTGCAGCTTAATTTCACAGAGATTCATATGAAACATAATGTTCTGTGCTCAGACAGACAGTGTACTCTGATTAACGGTAAATTTAGAGTCTTCAGTGTGCATCCGTACTGATCCAGCCTCCCTAAAGATAGATTTGCAAGGAGTGATATTTACATTTTTCTGGGAGTGTTGAGAATCACCGGAGCAGAAGTTACAATAAGACCACATACAGGTAATAGGAACACCAGAGATGAATTTGCAAAACAACGGGAATTTTCAGTAAGAGTTCTGGAATGTTAAGTGGCTTGTTTTTGATTCTGTCTGTGAGGAATATGTATCCACCTCGGTTTGGTTAATGTATCCGGTTATATTTACTCACCCACGAAGTATCTCTTGGGGGAGGGTGCAGCCAAGTGGTTAAAAGTCTGGGCTGCTAAGGTTTTAGGTTCAATCCCAACGGTGTGGATAAAATACAAAACCAGGAACGAGTGTTAGAAAGATCACAAGCACCTTTGTACTGTTCTGTTGAGCTCGACAGGTTGCCTCAGGGCAGCTGTCACTGGACCTCTGAAGAACCTCTGATCAAATATAGTTAATAACTAAATAATGGTCTCTCCCACACATGCATGTGAAAAGCTGTGACAATTATGAAAAATTGTTTTGTATGCTTCTGAGAAAAAGTTATTGGCTGGAGCTGTGGCCTAGTGATTTTGTGTCTAATTGGCAACAATTCTTGCTTTTGGTTCTTTCACTTTTTCCCCGCAATTTCTGTCTACTCTATATTTTTCAATCAAAACTGGGGAAAACACAGAAAAAGGCTAAAATAAAAGACAAAACAAAAAATGAAACACAAACATGTTTGAGACATTAATAGTTATGCATGTTGGAAAGCTATGACAATTATAGATATTATAATATATAGATAATCCACACAAGCAATACAGAATAAAAAATGCAAATGAACAGATTTTTTTTTTTTTTTTTTTTTGATACTTGTTCAGTTTACTTAGTTACAATACCGAAGCAACACAATTGGTATGCATTCTGTTTTAACTTTATTTTCATGTTGGGACTACACTAATATTTGTTCGATTTTTAGTTTGGAATCTATTCAGTATAAATATGCTCATATAACTAAAAAACATTGACTAAGTTCAACTAAAAATTTTTGTTTAAAGATTAAGATCAGTAAGAATGTGGGCATCCAAACAGTTGAGGAAAAACCACTATGGAAGTCAGTGGGGACCATTAGCTTTTTGGTTACCCACATTCTTCAAAATACCCTTTTGTGTTCAGCAGAAGAAATAACATCAAAGTTTGGAATAACTTGAGTGTGAGTAAATAGTGAAAGACATTTTAATTTTTGAGTGAACTATCCTATTAAAAAGTTTTAGTTAAATCAATTTTTTTTCAGCGTGGGTTAGCATTTACTTACAGATTCAATAACTTACAGATAGTAAATTATATGTGTATAAGTGGCCGAACCACAGATGTCCATGCTACTTTCATTTATTTTATTTTTTTTCAAAATTGAGAACTTAGCCCTGCTGAAATGCAGGCTTCATGACTTTAAGGGTCCTAAAATATCTTAGTGACAGACAGTACAGGAATGAGCACAGGGGCATCATCTGTATGAGGAGAGGTATATAAGAGAGCCAGGAAACCAGATGATATCACAGCTGGAGGGAAAGTCCCAAAAATTCCTGTCATCCCCCAGCCAGTGGAGTGAGATTTTCGATAGCTAGCACTTCCATGTCCAATCACAGAGCGGAAGCACTAACACATTCATTCCAGATGTTTAAATGGCCCTGTGGGATGTGGCCCAGTCTCCAGCTGACACAGATCTTATCTCAGGTTGAGTATCAAAGAGCAGAGAGAATTATAATGGAGTAATTTCTGTTTTCAGGCTTCCTTTGATGATAGGGTTAGTCTGTATATGACCACACCAACTGATCCACGAACAATGGGGGAAAAAAATTGAGTGTGAAATATATGATCTGAGGTTTCTTGGAACATTAGACGAACAGCATGAGAAGCTGTTTGCACAAGTAAATCTAAACAAACACTAATAATCCAAAAACAAATTCTGATGGTAATGAGCAATAGACACAGGAACTGATGATTTTAAGTCACTGTCAGTGTCAGTTCAACTTTGGCTTTATTTTATATGCCATTTTTTTGGCCAAAAATTATATATATATATACGTCTATTTAAATACATTTTAAAATGTAATTAATTCCTGTGGAAAAGCTGAATTTTCAGCAGCCATATTCAGTGTCACATGATCCTTCAGAAATCATTTGAAATATATTAAACTAGAAAACAGTTATTTTTAACTGTAATAATATTTCACAATATTACTGCCTTTACTGTGTTTTTGGTCAAATAAATGCAGCCTTGGTGAACATAAAAGACTTCTTTCAAAAACATAAAAAAAATCTTAATTTTTCCAAACCTTTGAACGGTATATGATAAAAAAAAAATAATAATAATAATTAATTAATTAAAAAGCAGTATCATAGGAACAAAGTAATCAAAGCTGTGAATCTTATATTTTATTTTAGAACAGAATTTCATCATAAACCTTTTGCTGTGGAATCGCTTCTCTCTCATTAACAAGTGTTTTCGTGTCAACTGTAATATTTAAAGAGAATAAGTATTTGAGAGAAGGCTAAAATAACCCAAAATATCTTCATTATCTGTCTCCATCAGTGATACTGTTTCACCTCAAACAAACATGACATGACTACCTTTGGGTGAGGCCACTGTAAATGTCACAAAAACATCTGCTGAATGTCATTCTAACATTGGACAGGGAATATTTTAGAGAAATCTTACAGATCTTTCCCATCGAATAGTCGACGCACATACAGCAGCCCGGAAATTATGGAAATTCATCACCGGCCGTCATCAACAGGGTTTCTGAGAAAGTCAGCGGAAGAACGGAATAAACTGGAAAAGAAAATCAGAGAAAGAGAGAGGGGGAAGGAGAAAAAGGAAAGTGGGAGGAAAAAGCCAGGCTGTTGTGGAGTACTGCCAGGTGTCTGTGTGGTCTTTACATTTCAGCATTTAGGAGGCAAGCCAAGCAGAGAACGGGTACAGAGACACACACACACACACACCAATGCAAAAGGCCCTCAGCCCTTTTTAAACCGCAGGCACACTTCTTCATCACCTCCATGCGGATATGAAAGCAGTGTGACTCGAAACCGGGCGCCATCAGTATTTCTCGACTTCTAATGATGCAGCGCCGATGTACGCAGCGACTATCCAAACCAGACGCAAACACACACAGCCTGAGCCTGCGACCTCGGCGGTTGGCACCTTCACACGCAGCCTGAACGGATCGAGCCTGTGGTTCTGGTTTTCTCTCCTTCTACTCTCTTGTTTTGGTTGGTTTTATGTGAGCAGTTCCCATTGTAAACTTAACTTGGCCCAAAACGACGCCTCTGCTAAGCAAAACCCACTTCTTTTTACTTCATTCTTTGTGAGCTTCAACAATGCCTATCAGTTTTGTGTGGTCTGCTTTGAAAGAAGTGCCGCACGACGCACCAAATCTGCTGTTTTTTTTTACGGTAATATCAGCCACTGTTATTGCTAAGGCTAAATTATTATCCCCTTTCAACTTGTTGATGTGTGAGATTGTCAAAACAATGAGACTCGTGTCAGATTTGGGATTTTAGCTTCAAGCAAATCCACTTGGAAAGAGATTTTAAGCAGATTTACTTGCGGTCTCTGCGACTTCTTACAGTCGTGCCATTTGACTTCTGTGATTGAGCTGCGGAGAGACAAAGATGCATAGAGCGCTTCCTAAAGGTGTTACGCAGAGTGACAGTCTAACACTGAATCCATAATTACACAGGCCCCCCAGTGCAGGTATGTTAGTTTAACCAACCCCACCCCGACTATTAGATCAAATGACGCTTAATGAGTGCTATTAGGAGTTAGTGTGTATACAAAGACTTAGAGAGACACACACACACTTCATGGAAGCAGCAGCAAACCACAAGCAGGTATTTTTTGTTAACATATTTTTTAATTTTCTTAAAAAAAAAAAAAAGAAAGCAAAACAAACAAACAAAAACCTGGTACTACTGTAGCAACATGTCATGCATATTATATAGCAACAGGTCATTTAATATATTTTTATTTTTTTTTTTTACCACTGACACTGCCCTGTTGGAATTAATAAGGCACAGTTGAAAGTAACCAATAAAATGCTGTTTTTAAGTCGCATGACATCTGAGCCCTGTTTTCTTAGGTCATCTGTACTAGGAAGACATGCTCCTGAAATTTCACTATTTCTGTACATTTTTGAATTGACATTGTTTGACAAAGTTTATAGGGAAATGTTATTCAAAGATCACAAAAAAGCATTAAAGTATAAAACATGAAAGTTCACTAATACTAGCATTTTTATGAATAGTGACATCAATAATATTATTGCATTTTTATTTTTAATCTAAATGTGTTTCATGTGTTGACGAGAAATGAACGCATGTTCTATGTTTTAGCAGAGTATTGAATGATAAATTATTTATATCTATGTCATTAAAAGTATCCATAGTTTCAAATGTATAAATCAGTTACATGAAACAGAAATTACTTGAATTATAGGATATATTGAAACTTTTTAAAACACCAAATGACCATTTGCCTATATATTTTATTGTGGATAAAATAAAATATAAAAAAAAAAAAAAAAAAAAAAAAATATATATATATATATATATATATATATATATATATATATATATATATATATTTATATATATATACTACCGTTAACAGTTTAGGGTGAGTATGATTTTTTTGAATAACTTTCTATGCATAATTTCTAATTTTGAAAACACTGATAATAAGAACAACTGTTTAATGAGTAATGGCTGCTGAAAATTTAGCTTTACCATTACAGGAATACATTTTTAAATTTAAATAACAGTTATTTTAAAATTGTAATAATATTTCACATTATTACTGTTTTTATTGTATTTTTGATCAAATATATGCAGCCTTGAAAAATAAGAGACTTCTTTCAAAAATACTAAAATCTTACCTTTACCTTACCTTTATGAAAAAAGGGAAGAAATTAAAGACAAAGGTGTCTAGTAAATTAGTAAAAGAAGAGGTTGAAACATCCACCTTGCATCTTAAAAATTGTACAGTTCTTTGTTGGCTGTGTGTTACACAGTATTGCTAACTTCATTCAGATGTTTGTCAGCTTACAGAATAGCAGCCATTTAGCAACAATGAGCAACAACGTATCCAAGACTTTCTAGCAAAAACCTTTAAAATAACAACAACAAAAAAAAACCTCTCCACAACTCAATTCAAATGTTAAGACAGCATGGTTGCACTGTTAAGGTCTGTTCACACCAAGGACGACAACTATAAAAATAATGATAAAGATATAGTTTTAAAAATCGTTCTCAGTATTAAAAAAGAATAGAAGAGTCCACACCACGGCTATAACGATAAAGACACAGAGAAATGACATCGTTGGAATCATTTCCAGAATGATTTTTTTCCAGCTGATGAACGTTAAAAACATTGACGCCCAATCAGAATCAATCCTGCTATAACAGGCTCGACAATTGAAAGCGGCAGACAAGCGTGTGCTTAGAATAAACAGACGATATCATCCGCTGGTGTGGATGCTAATCTTTTTAGTTATCATTCTTGGTGTGAACGGGCCTTTATGATACAACTGCGATAACAAACAGCTGTTTGGACTTGCTGAGCTCTTCTGGCTACCAGAAAGCCTCACGTGTGAGCCAATCAAGAAGAAACTCACGTCTGTCACATTCAAATACTCAACGCTCTCATTGTCTAGCGCTTTCCTGGCCCTATTGATTCACAGTTCATATGGCACCCATCAAGATCTATTAAATACACAAACACATTAATACACTTCCTGTACTGGATATCACCCTCAGAATGAGGGCTGTGTGGTGGAGGAAGAAAAACACGACCCAAATGAACATTACATCCACCCGTACTGGACCTAATGAGGATATTTTGACTGAAATACTAAGAATTTTATGTACAAAAACATGTTACAGTTATTTCTATGATTCTCAAAATATATAAACACATAGAAATGTGCCATCAGGTGTTTGGCTGACAGCACACTGTAGGCATTGTCTGAACATGCGAGACGGGCCTCTTCCTTAATTACCTTCTCATTAACACCAATTTGAGGTTTAATGAGGCAGAATTATAAATGAGGCGTTCTTCGATAAAATCAGGGTGAAAAAATGTGAAATTATTAAGAGGGCACGTGTAATTAGTCCCGTAACGATCAGTGTCAGTGAACACATGGACATGTGCACGTGCTCAGAGCACAGGTGATGTTTAACCAGACTCTGTTCATTTATTTCTGGGTTCATTTATTTCTCCCTTGTCTCTGCTTAATTGATGCCATGCTTTAAAACTCATTTTAAGTTTTAAGTTTTCAAACACCTGCAAAGATCCTGTAGTTGCTTCAAGACGTTGACTTGATTTGAATTGTATCCATACTGTCATATTACCTACTATATTTGGTGTACAAGACAGTACAAAATTTCACAGCTATCTAGTTCTCATGTGATGTCACTATGCTGGTCACATGACCTCATCATATTGCATGTTGTTATGTTAACAAATGTGGAGTCAAGATCAGTGCCTTGCATTATGGTAAATGTAGTAGGTATTCATATTGTTATTCTCTGGCATGCATAAAGAAAATCGGCATATTATGCACAATACATGGTTATTACAGTTAACTAAAACTAAAATTAAAACTCATTTTATTTACACTAGCTGCCAAGGCATCAATTCTCAATTTATTTAAATTAAACTGTAAGTACTACAATAAATAAAGTCAAAATTAATAGGAACTATATAGACATACTTATAATAATAATAATTACAAACAACAACAACAACAAAATTACTAAAATTGTAAATAAAATGGAAAATATAAAAAATAAAAATATTAACTATAGTAGTAATAGTGTACATATATACTGCAACGATAGTAACAACAGTATATGTTAGTATGCAATTTCAGTATACAACCATAGTGCACTGCATTGAATACTGAATCCCACAATGCAATGCACTTCCATTTCCAGTGTGATGAATGAACTGGAAATGACTCATTACAAACTGCCAATGTTAGGACATTTTTACACAAAATTAAATTAGAAATAACCATATTTTATAAACAGTTTTTTTTTTCAAGTCAACTTGAAATCAAAATAAGTATATTTATTTTGTCAATGCACATTTAATCCATGTTATAGTACAATGTCCTGTATAAAATATTACATTTTATAATAAAAAATATATTATAAATATGAATAATAATAATAAATAATTATTTTAATATTATTTAAATAATACTTAAATATTAAATGAAGCATTAATAATAATGTAGAATGTTTAAACATTTTTAAAGAAAATATTAAAAATAGCAAGCATTAAACAGTCAATACTACACAATATATGCAGTAAACTTGTGAAATCTTTTGGTGTATCACAGACGTGGCCTTCTTAATTGCAATCTGACAGCATACTGTAAAAACAGAAGAATATTTAAGACAAAGCCGAGACAGGAGCTTTACAATATCAAATCATCAGTACAAAAAAGCCCCCACAAAAGACCTCTGTACTCTGACCCTTTCATCTGTTCATACGCACAAAAACACGGCCTGCAAGCCTTTCAAAACTTCACTTATAGATAAGGCAGGAATAGAGGAAGTCTTCACATCAAAGACAAGGCCTGTAGTTGCTAGAGGCCATTGTAATACAATGAAGAATCAAGACCATATACAGCCGTTGTGTCTAAGTGCCTCTAAATACTAGTACCATATGTGTTCATTGAGAATAGTCTGAAAGTCAGAGAGAAAAAGAGAGGCATGTTAGGGATGTGCTAGGCTTGATTTCTACGCCAAGACGAAATATATATTTTTTCATAATATAGTAAAACAGCTGCTTGCCAGACCAGTTGGCACTGCAAGATGTAGTAGATTGTTTTGCTCCTTTATAAGTGCCATTAAAACAAGCTGATGCAAGCACAAGGTTACCATGGAACCTCTGTGCAGACACTAACCTAGTGCTCAGACAGACAGCTTGTTAAGATAACACTGAACAACCAACAGGCTTCCAGAAACATCCTGGAAACGTGTCAATTATCTATAGTCAACTTAAAGTCAAAATTTACTCTGTGAGTGCACACATAAAATTATGTACATAGAAAAACTTATCATAATTTACTAATTAAATAATATTAATATAAAATATTAACTATCGACATATTACATATTTATTTTACATATCATGGAAAAAGTAGCATTGAATAAAATACTCTATATAAAAATGTTTTAAAAATCGAAAAAATTATTTACAATTTAACTACTACTACTAGTAGTAATAATAATAACTGACATATGTATTACATATTTAATTTAAATATTAATAAGAATATAAAAAGTTTAAATAAAAAATGGTCAATTTTGATTCATAAAGAATTTAAATATTGTGTTTATGTATCTCTAACTACATAACAGATGTCACTTGAACAAAGTCAGAATAGATTGATGACGGTTTCACAAACGGTGACGGTTTTGACAGCTTTCGACTCATTTTACGTAGGACATTTTAACCTGCATTTCAGTGAGCAAGTCAGACTAACGGTTCAGTGAGGAAGTGAGTTGTCTGAATGATTCAGTCCAATGACTCCAGTGTTTGAATAGGAATCATTCAGCAAATATTAATTAATAAAAAAAAAAAAAAATAGATATTTTCACACACAATAGAGACACATTTCCCCCCCCCCTCTCCACACACACTACAAAATCACAACACTCCACATACCCCACTGAATATCCCATTTCACTCAGAAATTTTATATGTATATTACAATGAATTCAGCATTAGCCATGGAAGGAGATAGTGGAACTTTTATCCATATCTTTAAACATTAAACTGAAAAATTATTGCTATAGTTATACTTCTATATGGTAACAGCAATCCCGAAACCTCCAATCTGTTCAAAGCAAAATGTAAGTCATCAGTCTGCCTACCCAGAGAGAATTACTTCGGGCAATGATTTCATGACTTTAGATTGAGGCAGAAATCAAAAAATCAATCAATCAATCACTAGCACATGCACCGAATGACCGCAAGCCTTTGATGAGGTGCGATTGCGGCCCAACAGAGAGGTGAACGTGATGACAGGCCTCATGGATGTGGTTAGTCACAGCAGTATGTAATATAAGGTGTACTCACTCCTGGGCTCCCGCGGTCCGTCCACCGTGACCTTTATGGCTCTGTGGTAAGTGGCCACTTGCGGTGGGTTTGTGAATACTGTAATCGTCAGGGTGAAGCTCTTCCCTGTGCAAACACAGAAACATTTAAGGGCTTTACTCACTGTCAAAGTAAGACTGAGCACGCTTATAATTCAGGGGACATTTAAAGATTTTCATATTTCACTATTTTTTTGTTTTATTTTAATGTTCTCAGAACAGAGATCAGTGGGCTGCTGGGAGATTGTGCACCGTTACAATCTAGACAGCTCACTTCCCTAAACACTGTTTCCAGACAATTTGGGCTCTCTGGTGGTTTAACACAGGGGAACAAGGGATTAACATGACGCTCCAATGGTTCCTACTCATGAATGCCCCTGGTCTGCTGGAGACAGGAAGTAGTGGGTGGAATACTTTGGCAACGCTGGGAAACAGCTGGCAAGACGCGTGGAATCTCAGCACCACACAGCAGCACAGATCTGTTGACACTGATTTTATAAGACTTGGAATACAACCAAATGGCTCTCATAATGTAAAAAATAATTTGCATAATATATAGCATGTCATTGTTACCTGAAATCTTCTAAAAATCAAAGAAATCTCAAGTGTCAAAAATCATGAAGCTTTACAAATCAAAGAACCAAAAAGATTCCTGTTGCTATTTCATCTTTTTTTTTTTTTTTTTTTTTTTTTTTTTTTTGGAGTGTTCAATCTTTAAACATCATTTTTAAACAAAATATAAAGGTGAAGTGTGTAAATCTTTAAATGCTAAAACACTTTTTTCCATTCCCCAGGCAGAGCTATACACATACACAAAACTGTTCTGTTTTTTTTAATGGTGTGTGTATATATACCATTAAAAAAACATTTAAAAAGTGTTTTACAAGAAAATAGTATTTCAGTCTTTCTACTTCAAAATTTCATGTCAGTTCAGCCATAATACTCTTTTCAGAAACTGTTTTTCACCTACTATACAGTAAGGAAGTACATTATGCATTTTCGAATGCAGCCTGTAACTCTCAATTTGGCTCAACCATAGTTGTGAGTTTGGAGGCGTTGCCATCTGTTTGACTGACCAATTGCAGACAAGAAGAGTGGTCGGGAAGCATCATTACTTTTACAATTTTGCGCAGTGATTTTAAAAGCACAGAAAAGACTCTTATGCAGACTGCTAAGTTACCGTCGTTGAGAAACCTTAGCACAAAACACACACTGTCCTGTAATTTAATGAGTGCATTCTTACCGGCAATGTGGTTTCACAACAGTGTTGGCTCGTAACTGATAGCTCAGCACACAGACTGACTATAATTATTCTAAGAATGTCATGTGTCCCTGTGTGACCGCGTGCCTCTGTTACCAAATCTCCCTGGAGGATCTCTCCACATGACATTGTGCAAGTGTAGATAAACACAAAACGATTAAGCTTAATAGAAAAACGCATGGTGTGATAATACAATCTGTAATAGGGTAAGCCTGTTTAAATACACATAAACTGCTATGAAGTGTATCATTTGTTGCACTAGTAGTTAAAAGTTTGGGCATGCATGAATGAAATTGTTTAAAAATGATTTTAAAATACTTTCATGTTAAAATATTATAAAATAATGCTGTAGGTAAATATGAATTGTTCCTACATATCATCTGTGTGCTGTAGCCTAATTTTGCATTTTAATATATATATTTTTTTGAATAGATAAGACTAGATAATGATTGAAAAGCATCAACTAGTGTCTAGCATCCATATGAACTTCAGTACTGGTTAAAAAGCATCCCAGGATGATTTGTTTAACATACATGTTTCCCATTTGTGGTTATTTTAATGGTTTGATAGCTGCTTATATTTTAAAATGAAAGCAGCAACAATAAAAAAGGCGTGTCCAAACTTTCTGATTGGTTTTGACAATCAAGTGCGAACATGCAATGAATGACAGTTAAGCTCATGTGATTTCCTGTACATGAATACATTTCCCAATCTAACCTGCATGATAAGATATTTAAAAGGTTCAACAGTCAGAATCTATCTAAATATTTCTCAAAAGGTGGACTGACCTCTTCCGCTTCGGCCCACAAAGCGCAAATCGTTGAAGCGGGCCACCTGGTTCTTCATAACACCTGAAGCATTCCTGAGCTCAGCTGAATAATTTTCATCATTCCCAGCCATTACTGTGACCACCGTCCCATCAGGAACCTCTCCCAGGGCCACCACCTGCGGAGAGAACAATGATGCAACATTTTTCAACGGTGTGTGTGCGCATATGCAAGACATTCGGATCAGCAGCTACTTCAGACAGTTCCTGTGAGTTCTGATTATTTAATAGCAAGATTTCATGCAAATAATTGCATATACATGCATATTTATGCAGGCTTGATGTGGAAAGAAAATTAGCTATTATAATTATTAACAATATTAATTAATATTATATATCAATATTAATAATAATAATAATAATAATATATACTAATATTATCATAATATTAGTATCGTTATTTAAAACAAAAAATAACAGATACATTATTTTTAATGCAAAAGTGACACGATTGAAGTGATCAAAAAAGGTGTTGGTGTGAGGGCCTAAAAGAATTATGAATTCATTTAATAAATCTATATTTAGATTTTTCTTGTATGTCTACGCTGTGTGCGTTTCTATCTATCATTATAGCTATTAAACATTTAAAAAATGTAGGGTACAGATTTATTACTACAGTTGGTATATTAGTCACATGCATATTGCACCTAAGGTGATATATATTTGCATATCATCTTGCAATTCTATTTCATTATTACTAATCTAGCTACTTATCTGGAAAATTACCCTAACAGCCACACCTGCACAGGCCTAACCATACACACAAGCCAAGAGCAAAGATTCTGCCCCAGGCCCGAATTACTCATAAAACAATGAATAATGCCAGAGCAATTTCATTATTTCTTATTAAGTTAAACCTTTTCCAGTAAAGTCTATTGCTATCATGAAAACATAAGCTGTTCACACACTTTTATAAATAGAGTATAAATAGTACAATGGCAGATTCAGTCCACTGACACACTAACTATCCATGACAAATTGAAAAATTGTACAAGACAAACACATTCAGCCGAACTGACTGAAATTCATCAAATTATATGAGGTACTTGTAAATTGAAGCTGATAGAAATTTGACTATTAATAATAATAATAATTACTATCTAAATATATAATCTCGATCCCTGGCATATACTACACTTAACAAAATGTAAGCAACACTTTCCATATTTTGCTAAGTTGGGCTATATATTATCATTAATGCTGTTTAAATATGTTTAGAATATTATAATACAATAATTATATTCGCATTTGTCAGTGCTGCAGTCAACAGTGTGCTAAAACGGCATAGAAGTTTGACCTGTACAAGCTTCATATTTTTCACTTGATAAAGCTTTGTTGACATAAAAAACTAACACACAGCAATCGTCCAAAACAATTTACGTTATAGTGTCCACGTTGCACATATTACTTTAATAAACGACTGCATTCATGAAGACTAAATTTAAAGCCGATTTAAAAACAAGCTCTTACCTTAAACGCAACAGGTAGCGTTTTATTACACCTCCAATGAGAAGGCAAAACCGAGCAGAGAAAGTTTGGACTGTCGGTCCGCACGAGTTCGGCGGGGTGGTCGGCGATGATCTCGGCCATGGAGCGGTTCTCTTGCGCGCGGAGTCTTGGCACCACCGCGCTGTCCTGCTGCTGCTGCTGCCCTGCGCTCGGGTTCACATCATTCATCTTCACCGACACCGGCGGACTGAACCTCCGGCCGGCGCTGGGATCTACGGGAATGCGCATCACAACAGTCGAAATTAGCCAAAGCCGAACGTGTACGTCCTCTGTTTGCGTATATGGAGCGCCGTCAGTCCCTCTCCGCGCGCTCAGCGCTGCAGTCTGATGAGTTTGGGAAGTGCTGCGGGTTACACACACTCAAGCAGACTTCAATTGGCGCTTTGCGCGCAGTCGTCATTAACTACGTTTCCTGTATTAAAAGGCGCTTAATTCACAGCCGCAAGGAAAATTTGCACGGTTTGGTCAGCTCTCAGAAAGGATTTTAAGATTTTATAGATCTTTTCATAACAGATTAGACAAACCATCTAAAAATAATTGAGAAAACGTAGGTGTTTCCAACGGCACTAGAGCGCGCTGGCACGCAATCGTTTCCAGTCCGGATAAAGACTTAGCCGGTAGGATTTCATTGCATATAAACAATATCAGTTACATTAGCATCGATAATAATAAATATAAGGTGATATTTTGTCTCTGTGTGGGATCAGTGAAGTTTTGCGTAATCGCGCTCCCCTGGAGAGCGCAGGATCAAATTAGGCTTTAAAGGATGCAAAGATCTCAGGAGGCGAAATGTTTGTTGCTTCCAATGTGGTTGGTCTTTGAAGACAGGGATTTCTCTTTTTTTGTGGTTCATATAGTTCCAGCATCATGCAATCATTACACTGATGCCACGAACACGTGATGTCCTGATCACATCATAAAATTTCAACTAAAGTCTTTCTGCAGCTACAGTTCAGTGAGCATTTATATCTTTAGTCACTTTGCCTGTGAAAGTTTAAAACTGCACGGCTGTTATCACTTATAATAATGGAAACAGGATAAATTGCCTCTTGTGGTTCTGAATAGATTCAATTACTGCATTAAGAGAAAATATATCATTTTTATGTTTTCCTTGAAATCGGTCACAGAAAGGGCAGTATTAAATTAGGCACCTTTTTCTATGCACAATGGCAATGGAGAAATGGCATGTGCAGAAATTAAATCATACATGGTGATTACAAAAACTTCACACACTGTGTGTGTGTGTGTGTGTGTGTATGTGTGTTTTCAGATACTGGCCAAAGGAAAGAAAAAAAAAACAATTGGATTTTTTTTATTGCAGATTATATTTGGAATTCAGAAAGTACTGATATCTTTATCTCTATATATATATATATATAGTTTTAATCTAATGAATATTTTTTGCATCAATTTCTGTACAGGAACATATAAATTTTGATAACAAAATAAAAAATAAAGCTATTGAACATTTTCACTATTATAGCCCAAGAAAAACATGTTGATCTTTTGTGACAACATGCCCCAAGAGCTGGGTATATGTTGTCACACTATAAGGGGTAAGTTGTCACATTAATAATATAAGACTTTTCAACAATAATTGAACAGTGAAACAACTCATTTAATAGCAAAAATAATAAAAAAAAATACAATAATACCTAACCCTTAATAATAAAAAAAGCAGTTGTTGTGTGCAACAAATACTATAATTATTAGATGTTTAGCATTTAAAATACATGTAAAATGCTCTCAACCCTCCTATCCAAAAATAATGGCCTTATAGAAACTTCAGTGTTTTACTAAAAACTGCTCATATCTCTGAGAAAGGGAGACTCATAGAGTGCTGGGATAATTTGAGTGAGCCATAATGTCAGTATATTTTCAAAATCACATTATACACTTTCTACACACACCTCTACCTCATAAAGCACAGACTAAACAGGCTGTCGCTTTAACACCTATTGAGCAAAGTTTCTTCTGACTCCGTGAACAGAGTATCCATACAAAGCCTTCAATATTCTGGCAGTGCAACTAAAGCACGTGTCAAATAATAACGCTAACTTTCCATCTCTCAGTGATACTGTAGATGGCAATCTCTCCCTCTGACTCAACAGGCTCACGGATAGTAACTGACCCAAGTCATAAGTGTTGCAATATGTTTCACACATTTAAAAAAATGATCAGAATAATAGGTCCATAACTTTGATGGGAACACAGACACAGCCAATAAACCAAATAGGACACAAAGAAAGCGTCTAATTATTCTTGGCAGAACCGTGCAAGAGAAATCAAACTTGTTTAATCAGTGACAACAGTCAATAAAAATTTTGCCAAATGCTTGGTACCAGCTTTGGCTTTAATGTATCCTAATATTTCAGTAGTAGGAAAAACATATGCCTGAAATGTGAAAGAACATAAAGAAAGGAAAGAACTTTATAATGTGTCCAGCAAACACTGCCACCTTTAGATATTTGCCATTTTTTGCCAATCAAACCAACCAAAAGCAACTTGAGCTGGAAAACTGTAAAGTAGTTTAGTATTGCTCACACATATCATATGAAAGTCTTGCAGGGTGGCATGAGTGGGGGTGGCGGTGGTCTCATGGGTACGTTTTGAGTATCTTGTACGTGGGAGGGATAGAAAAAGCTTCAGGAAGCACTGACATGCATCTGGCACATTGTGAAAAATAGTTTGAGTTATACAAGTTGCGATTGAATTACACTCCATCTCCATTTGCCCTGAGCACTGAAAATGTGTTCAAGATTGGCCAATGTTATTAAAGATCAATTTCCAATTCATAAAAAGTTAAATCAGAGTTACAATGGTATTAAAAACACCATGTGTGCTATTCCAACAGTTTTTCCTGATTTTTGCTCAATCACTGATGTGTTTGGACAATGAAATGAACCTAATGCAAAAAAGAGATGATTTATGTTAATTCCTCGCAGATGCATGTGCTCAATCAGATTCACACGAAATTCGTGGCTATCGATGATGCATATAAAACTTAATAAGAGAAATAAAGCGACTGTCGACATGTCCAAACACAGAGGCATGTTAAATCATATACACAATGAGATATCAAAGAGCATTTGTCACATCTGAATCCACTTTGTCAGTACAGTATGGCTGCCATCTGCCAGCAATATCAGCGTGGAGCAGCGAACGCACGTGATCCGAGTGGCTCACTGTGCCTCGAGAGCTCTGCCCACTTCTTTTCGGGTGTCTCGTTTGATCTCCTAATGAGCCCAGAGGAGCCCACACAGCTGGCTATGATGTGCTACAAAGATGAGGGGTTAGAAGCCGTCCACTGAGCAAGAACCCGGGATTACCGCACGCTATTCTGAGCGGTTTGTCACCAGACACTCGCGCTGGATTCGAACCAGCTCAAACGCTGATGATGTGATAAGCCGAACGTAACCGAACCCTTATCTGCTGATGGCCTGATATGTCGAGCTCTTAACGGGGTTGACAGCATAATCCAGCGTGGGTAGCTCATCAAAAACTGCCAGTGTGCTGGAAAAGGCCAGTTACAACACAACCAGACAAGTAGTCGTGCAAAAAAAAAAAATGAGCCAGCAACACTTCCCCCCACCCTCACGGCGAATTAAGTGATGACACGGCACAAAGAAACCATTGTTGACTGGTAATGTAAACACGAAGAGACACTGAGCTCCAGGGCTTTAATGATATCCAAATGACTCCAATTCAGATTCATACAGCCTTGGGATTATGTAACGTGCTACATGAGTGTTTTTCTCCGCTTCTTTCTCGTCCCGCATTCTTTCGACGGTTGAGAGGAAAAGTACAGCCACTTAAGTCCCTGGATCAGGGCTCCATTTCACAGTGGTGCATTTTTTGAGACACTTAATTATGGCTTTATGTGGGGAGCAATTCGATGGGGCTATGGAGGCTTCCAATTTTAAATAGTTACTTTCCATCCTTGGCACGGTCCAGGAGAACATACATGCACGAGCCGGATGGTGATGATTCATATGCAGAATTCATAGCCTTACCTCATCAGGAAGACCTTCTCAACATCCTTTCAACCCCCAGATTTAATCTGAGCCCATAATTGCCGTTTTGTCATTGACTGGTTAGTGACATCAGCACTGCAGACGAGAACTTCAGGACTTCGGGTTGCCAGAGAAGCATAAGAACTGGCTCGGAGAGCAAACTAGGCCTTTGTTATGGTCGCAAATTTCAGGAACATGATGGTTTTTTGGAAGTGTGCTGTGTTCGTTATGGAAAGTGGAGTGGTGGGCCTGTGGTGGTGGTGGTGATGGAGAAGTGGGGGCAGGTTTTGGGGGGTTGGTGGTGGTAGCGGCAGGCTACAAAGACAATTTCCTTTTTGCTCTCATTGGCATGACTGTCTGCCGCCTCTAGCCTTCATGGAGGTCCTTAATTGAGATCACTTGCACATAAAAATAGGAACAGAAAAGGATCTTTTGCGGCTTGTGAAGGGGAAAGGGGGAATAAAATGACTGGTAATATGTGACAAAGGCTCCCATTAAAATACCCGTAACACTGAAGTCAAGTTTAGGAGATGGAGGGCCGTTGCTATGGTTACGGCTCTGAGATTTATCCTCTTCCCTGACTTCAAGAACTGTGTAAGTGTGTGACTAGTTGTGTATAAGTTCAGTTCCCCCGTGTGAATTGTGTGTGTTGAGAAAGGTTTCACATTGATATTCCAATGAAGCCTACCTTATAACTGGAATTTGTCAACAGGTAGCAATACTTTGTTTGTAAATATTAAAGAAATAATAATTAAATATTGAGTTTGTGTCTATTTTTACCTGATCCTTAAAAAATGTTTTTGCATAAATGGATAACTATGGCAAGAATAAACTGCTCTATCCTACCCTTTCTCAGAGAAATGAGCAGTTTACAGTTAAAGTCACTAGGCCAGGGGAAGTCTTGGCCTAGTGGTTAGAGAGCTTGACTCCTAACCCTAAGGTTGTGGGTTCGAGTCTCGGGCCGGCAATACCACGACTGAGGTGCCATTGAGAAAGGCAACAAACCCCCAACTGCTCCCCGGGCGCCGCAGCATAAATGGCTGCCCACTGCTCTGGGTGTGTGTTCACGGTGTGTGTGTGTTCACTGCTGTGTATGGGCACGAATTCTGAGTATGGGTCCCCATACTTGGCTGTATGTCATGTCACTTTCACTTTTTTGATTTTTTTTTTTTCACTTAAACGCTTTAGTTTCTGTGAAAGTCATTCTTTTTGGATAGGAGGGTTGAGGACATTTTTACATTACATATTAACGAAACTACTATCATTTATACATTCAATAATCACAAAATACAAATATTTTAAAGATTTATATTAAAAAAGCATTTAAGATATGCCAGCGGTGTGGATTTGTAGTGATTCTTTCTGCCAGTTACAAAGTCTACACTATATGTGGCAACAAGTGGTTGCACAACAGTTAATTCCGCTGGGATAAAATAAAATAAAATAAAATAAAATAAAATAAAATAAAATAAAATAAAATAAAATAAAATAAAATAAAATAAAATATTATTTAATGCAAGTAACTCAATATTGACTTATTTTTTATCCAACTCAAAGTGTTATTGCTTAAGTGGTAAAATACTGTCTTTTTGGGCACTGTTTCTATTGTTTTATCATGTAAAACCTAATATAAAACATTCACCCCACAAAAGGAGTCTTCCTTTGACATGCATAGGTTAGGGGTTGCACTTCCAACTGATATCTGCGGTGTAATTGAGCGAGTGTGGATTAGTGATTTATTCAGCAGAGTCTGAGGAATAATCAAGAGATCAGTCTAAAGCAGACCCTCACACCAAGCAATCCTGGTCGAGGGTCGGATATCACTTCTGTACAAGAGCATGCTTATTTTGGACCAGATTAACCTTGAGAATTCCACCTCACACTTTCCCCTTCCGCTGTGGATTGCACGGTTCTATACTTCCTCTCTGAAACAGCCTGGTTAGTTGAAAAATATTTATAGTTATTACACCGTTCTCATGTATCCACAGTCAGTTAGTGTGCAAGGTAAAACTAATAGCAGATTTATGTGGGGGGATTTCACCTCATCCCACAGTAGAGTGAAGATGATTTATTGGCTGTATAATACGAACTACTGATGGATTGAGTAACTGGAGGACAACCCAAACAGGCAGGTATCCAGAAAGCAACTCGCAAGGGAACTATCCCATCATCTCGCTGCTGTACAGCTCCAGCTTTATTTCACTGTTTGGATACAGGAGGGCTAATGCTCAGGTGTTTAAAATAGGAAAGGTCTGGATGAAAGAAAAAAAAGAGAAAATCGGGATATTACAGCAGCTGCAAAGAGTTGCTTTCTCTTGAACGTAAACCTTAGGAAAGCGGTAAAATATAACCTGGCCATATGTGCACAGCGGTGGATTAAATGAATTATTCCAGCACGTCAAAAGTCTGTGGAACCAGGTGATTTGCTTGGCTACTATTCTGATATTTCTTTTGCATAAAAATAAGGCTGCCATTGTTTGCTCGAAATCGAATCATTCTCATGGGGAGCAAACCTGTCCAGCTTTCTATTCTTTCAAGACATTTCAACTATAGTTGGTCGTTCCCGGTGCTTAAGGGAAAACGGTAACACAACCCAAAGACCTAAGGAAAAAAAAGTTTAGTCTTCTCAGTCTCCGACTCTCGTGAAGGTTACTGCAACAGGCTAAATGTGATAGCAGGGAGGTAATTGAGAGAAAATGCTACTGCAAGTATAGGGTAATGATACTGCCACAATGACTTTAGGGTTTGGGAATATTTTCTTTCGGAACCAACTCCAGAATGCAAAGATTATATTCAACCTCTTTGAACTCTCTCACCCTATTACAGCACTGGAAGTTTGAATGTGTTTAAATGGCCTAAAAAATAAAAGGTCCTCAACACACAGACATCTCTTTTTAAATCAATAGCAAGATAAAAAAGTTCTTGGGTCACTTTTGATCAATTCAATGCATTTAATTTCTTTAAAAAAAAAAAAAAGTCCCCAAACATTTGAACGATATATATTTTTTACGTCTTATAGTATTCACTATATGCTTCATTCTCCATCTTTTGTCATTGTGCTTTATGGGATTAGATTCACTGTGATGGCTTCACCAAATATTAATTCTCTGTCCACATAAAAATGACATACTGATATTCTTGAGGCACCCTTGAAGATGATATACAAGTGAACATGTTCCAGTAGATTGAAATGGTTAATGACTTTCACAGCTCTTTTTTGTGTAGCTACACTGAAACTTCAGTAAATGCAAAAGTCTTTGCTTCATGCAAAAGTTGGAGCAATGTTTCCGCAGCAGCCAAAATGTGTGCCACATTTTGAAATCCAAATGATATCTAATTTAGGATTTTGAACCAAACTCAGAACATTTGACTGACTTCCCGAATCCCATTGGGAGAATTATATTATTGGTAATCGCAGCACTTTAGGAGAGATACGCCTGTGGTTTGCCTGCGACATACCAGTGCAATCTAGACATTTTCAGAATTGAACAAAATAACTCTTTGGCATTTAACTGCAGGGATCTCAGATGTCTCAAATTCACTGCAGTGTATTGCTCAGTTTATTTAACAATAAAATGTCTGAATTATAAAAATTTGCTAAGCTTTACAGCATGCAAAATTGTGACTTTTTGAAATGCAATATTTATTCTCCACATATTACAATATTTTATTAACATTATTAATATGAAAGGATAAAAAATAAATGTAATGTGTTAAAAAAATTCACTCAGAAACTGCTGCAAGTAATACATTGAATGAAATATGATTTTTTTTTTTTTTAAGTTGAGGGACTGACATAGTGTTGATGCTGTGACTGGAAAAATAATATTATCCTTATGAAGATCTCCACTAGACATCAAGATCTTGATCTAAATGTGCAACACATTTAAGTCTAATTAAACCAATATAAGTTATTTTGCTGATTAAAAGCCCTGGAGGCCATCCAATTACACTAATTATATATTTTACTGTGTAAATGGCCCCAGGGCCAGACTGTTTGATCTTAATAAAACACCAATTTCACCAATCAAATGGAAATAAATCACACAACAAAACAGAATACTGTGAAAACTTTCTGTACTTTAAAAACAGTTGCCTCCTATGAACTTAACCCTCGAGGAGCTATAAATCAGTGCTTCTCAACCCAACATGTGCAGGTCTGTTTGGAGACAACAGCAGAAATAAAACACTAAATGCAAATTACGTGCAGTTACATGACATTTTCCTATTCACTTTATTTTGTTTTATATATATATATATATATATATATATATATATATATATATATATATATATATATATATATATATATATACACATATATATATACATACATACATACATATATTTTGCATATTTGATTGACAATATTTGCTAAGCGTGCAAAAAGAATGACATAAATAAATAAATTACTACTACATTAAATAAAACCAGTTGAGAACCACTGCTATAAATAATACCTGAGCCTGAAAACAAGGCAATTTTTGGCAAAACTTTTTTTTTGCAATTCTGAGGGGGAAGGAAAGGTAAAAATTATGAGATATAAAGTCAGAATTCTTCATTTTTGTCTAGCAGTTGGTCTAGCATTTCAAAATTTTTGTGAGACCATTTTTCTTAGAAATCTCAGTTTACATCTCACAATTATGTTTTTTTGTTTCTGCTACAAGATAAAAATTTTAACTTTTTATTGCACAACTTTTTATTCCACAACACTTTCTTCTATTTTTAGAGTTTATATGTTGAAATTACAAGTTATAAACTTGCAAGTTGCTTGTTATAAATTTGCAAATTGCGAGTTAACTTGGAATTCTGACTTTTTTTAAAATTCTGTTTTGTCTTTTAAAAATAAAAAAGGTAAATACAACTGTATCTCACAACACTTTTTCATGCAAATTATATCTTACAATTTATAGATTATATCAAGCAATTCTGAGTTTAAATCTCACAATTGTAAAAAAAGATCTGATTTGTGAGATAAAAATTCAGAGTTAACGTTTTATTTAATTTTTTTATCCTACGGCAGAAACAAGATTTCATAGCATGTAGACCCAAACACAAAAATAAATGCGTACACTTAGCATGACGACACATCACCACAGGGTCATGCTGAAGGCAAATAGCAGTAAAGAGCTGGCTCTGTTAGACTTGGGTTAACCATACTGTAATTCTGAAGCCCTGAGGAGTGTCCCAGCGGCCATTTGGTTGCTGTTTACCAGAGAGATAAATTCCACTGTCCCTGAAGGGGGAGGTCATGGGCAGCGTGTGGGCTGAGTGTGTATACCGGTGGTCAAGTGTAGGTTGGTATGAACATGTGGCTAGAGTGAGTTCACATATATGTGGGATTGTTTTAAGGACTATTTGAATTCAGATGACAACGGGCTGCTTTGTTTCCACACAGGGTCTTCCAGATGCTTGTTTCTCAATTCATTTGTGATTAAAAGAAGCTTGTGAAATTGCAAAGCAACATGATGCCAGTGAGAAAAACAGTGAGATTACCACTTTAAATACACTGTTCCCACAGTTTACTGCTTTTTAAGTTGTGATTAATTTGAAGTTTGGTGCATAAAGAATGAGAGACCAAAATATGACTGAAGAAAGCACATTCATGTATGTCAAGTATAATCTTCCCAGACAATACTGCCTTTCTTCTAAAGAAAAAAATGACATTAAGAATAAAAACACTGGCCTGAGAATACTGCTGTCATGTAAATGCTGTCATTCTTTCTTTGAAGTGCAGTTTCTCACAGAGTGTTTCTGTTGTCACTAGAGTTTAAAACAAATGCTGGGTTTCCATCCACATATTTTATGCAAATTTCAGGATACTGCATAAAAACATTGAAGACAAATGATGAAGGAAACATTTTACCAAAAAAATAAGATTCACAAATAGTTTTTGCAATATTATGATTTTTCCGAAAATAAATAAATCTGCAAGTTACTGTATTTGGTGATGTGTAAGATCAATCCCATAAAATAATTTTCAAGAAAAATATTAAGAAGCACAATTTTTTTTAAACATTGATATTCATAAGAAATGTTTCTTGAGCATTAAATCAGCATATAAGAATGATTTCTGAAGGATCATGTGACACTGAAGACTTGAGTAATGATGCTGAAACTTCAGCTTTGTATCACAAGAATAAATTACATTTTAAAGATATTCAAATAGAAAACAGTTATTTTAAATGGTAATATTTCACAGATTTTACTGTTTTTACTGTATTTTTTATCAAATAATTGCAGCCTTGGTGAGAACAAGATACTTCTTTCAAAAACATTAAAAAATCTAACTGACCCTAAATTTTGAACAGCATCCCAATATTTTGTATCTACATAGCACATTACAAATAAGCCACTTGTGAAGTTTAATGCTTAGGATGCCCTCTAAGTAGCCAGTAGTAGGCAGTGAAGCAGCTCACTTGACTTTGGAACAAAGCAGATGTGAAGAAAAAAAAAATCACAATATGTTTTAAATTCTCTTGGAAGTTTCTTGTTAAATCAGTGTTTTTGCCATTCTCTCGCCAAAGAGAACAGACATCCCATTTCCCACATACACATCAAAACAACACAGAGACATGCACGCCACCAACAAATCAACTAATGTGCTATAATTATATGTTACCACTTTGAAGCGCCTAGTATTTGCTGCCCGTGCATATTTACCCTTACTATTCAAAGAACATTAAAGAGCATCTAAAATCAAACTCTGGAGGACATGTTGAAGTGTAAAAGACCTGTCCTGTTTGACTACAGTTCAAAGACCTGTTTCGAAGACTTTAAATGGCTTTCTCTCTGTATCCCGTCTGAATACATGTTGAGTAAAGTGAATTGAGAGCTGAAAAGAAGATCCCAGCCCCATGCATGGATTTCCCAGGACACTATTAGTGTGACATCAAAGGCAATTACCAAACACAGTGCCAAGGTGTGCGCTCTCCGTCTCTCTCTCTCTCTGGCCTTTGTGCCGTGTGCATATTTCATTTCGGCCTTTGTGAAAGTGTGTGTGGGCCACTGTAGGCTGAAACGCCTCCCAGAAACCTTTGTGTCCGGTGGAGGACCCAGCACAGGTGCATGTCAGTGATTCGAGGGCTTTTTTACAACACATAAGGGACTTTTGTGCCGAGTGTGATTGAGCTATCGCTTTAAACATGTGGGAGGAAACAAGACGAGGGCGATGAAGATGGCACAAAGGCCTCCACCGAAGCAGATGGGTGGTGTCTGATCTGGCCGTTTGTCTCCTGTGACATACTACTGCGCCAGCTCTGAGGCGCAAGGTGATCCCTGCCTTTTTACTTCTTCTTGTTCGTGTCACTGGGCCACTCAGATTACAGCATTAGGCTTGTGTGGGCGTCCACAGCCAGAGCTGGCGTCACAGTGCCAACAAACTGCTCTTCAGGTGTGCAACTGATCCATTTAACACCTCTGCCCTTAAGGGGCTGTGTGGGATGGTAATTTAACCAAATTAAGAGATGGTCCCTGTTGCATCATGACGCTATATGTCCAGCCTTTGTCATTTCCGGCACTCAGTCTGTGCATATGCTGCAACCATGACAAAAGAGATCGGTTT
>NC_056591.1:24976318-25033818 GCF_018340385.1 Cyprinus carpio | reverse complement strand
GCTCTGTGACTAACTGGTTTCACACGGCATGCATATGTATGCCTGGCAGTGGTTCTGGAAGGCTCTGTGATCCTGCTTGTAGGTATTTGTTTAAACAGATCAAGAATGCTGTCGTTAGAATGTATCAAAAGTCTGAAATGTATGGAATGTGTCAGATATTTAATTTCAGTGCAAAGTCAACCTCATTGCAAAACAGTAGAGGTGTTACCTGACAAAATGAGACATTGTTGATTTATGCGTCATGTTGTTTTGTGCATGCAGCTTTAGAGCCAAGTGACCTGGTGCTCAATGAAGCAGTTCAAAAAAGATTCACAGACTCCCCATGCAGCATTGCATATCTACTTTTGAAATAAAATAATAAGGTAATTTCTGGTTCAATTTTAATGCAGTATTAATTCAAAAAGTTACTGCCCTTTTAAACGCCTTCAGTGTAAACTGTCAGTCACTTGCAGTGTAGCAAACTACTTAAAAAACGATTAACTGCGGTTTAAATACATTAAATCATGAGTAGCTTGAAGCTTAGCGACGTACAGTTTCACAGTTACATGATAAACAGGTAAGGTAAGCTTATAAACAATGGGATTGTATTGCTTGCATAAAATTATGTGACATATGGACTTGTTGGGGGGAAAACATCTATAGCACCACAATATACCTTAAAGGACTTTCAACTAAATAATTAAATGCTTCAGAAAGTGAAACACATTCTACAATTTGAATAACACTTTTAATTTATGGTTTGTTTTTGCTATGTTAATTATGAAAGGCATTAAACATTAGCCAGGCACACCCAGCGGCTCAAAGCTCATTACCAATTCTTGTGTAAATATTTTTTTCTCTCTTCACACCCACATCACAAATGCATTACTCTTATTTAAATATTAGCATTGTCTCTTATAACTGAATGCATCTAAATATGACAATGTGCTACTTGATGGTAATACAACCACCCTCATTATTGTCACTTGATGTCATTAAATGTTCATGAAAAAAAAATTCAGACATATACTGTTCAAAGGTGAAAATATACAGAATCTTATTTAATAAAATAACTAATTTGTGTGCATACCAACATCAATTTCATAAATAAAAATTCACAAATAATATAAAGAACATTTTAAAAATACTTAACTGCACAGTTTCCTCCATTTTATTATAAATACAGTTGAGTTCATATTTAATTTGTAATTTTATTAATAAAAAAAACTGTTTTCAAAGCAGTTAATTTTAGACATAATATTTAAAATCTGCAAATGAAAACCACATAATGAAGGACCAATTTGGCAGGCAGAATGTTTTCAAAATGTTAAAAATAAATTTGCAATAACAGATCATATATATACACACACACGTTAAGACTTGGCACGATATCCTGCCCGTAGCCATATGAAACGAACAGGCAGGTACAGTGATTTAGTTTAACAGGCTACATCTGTAAAACGCCAGGCTAGTTTACACTGTGGCCGCCTCTGAATTAACATGCTTTTATAGGAAACAAACACCACTTGCAAGCAGTTCCTGTTGGCAGGAGCTACGAATGCAAATATTGAGCATCGTTGAAGACAGGGATGTACTATATTAAGATGATCCAACCATATTACAGAAGAGAAGGACTCATGATACACTGTTCAGCCTCTAGAACAGGGCTATTCAATTGGTGGGCTGCCAATCATCTTCATCCGCCCCGTGGGAAGAGTATGCGCAGGTCGCACAACACGATCTCACTGCAATTCGTACATTTTTGACAAAGTGGCTAATTTGTATGAATTCGTACGACCTCACTTGTACAAATTCATATGACTGATGAAAAATCTTACGTATTTTACGAGGTGGCAAATTCATTGGAATTCACACGAAGGACCACACCTAACACAGCCCCCAAGCTTAACGGTCACAGAAATCGTACAAAATTGTACAAGAGAGGTCGTAGGAATTCCTACGAATTAGCCACCTCATAAAATATGTACGAATTGGCCGTGAGATAGTGTTGGGTCGCACATAGGCCTTGAATTTTTTTTTTTGCACTAATTAGTTTGTCCACAAGGTGGCAAAACTGGTACATGCCATTGTTTTACAGCCAAAAAAGAGAAGGAAGAGACGCAACAACAACAATCTACTGGATACCGCAACATTAACAGACTTCAGGTTTGACAAGCGCTTGTGTGCAGGGTTATGAGATATCCACAACTCTAGTTTTAAACGAGTATAAAGGCAGTGTTATCGGTCATAACTTCTGGCAAGAAATAGTGCAGACACTGGATGAAGATGATTAGCAAATGGAGTATAGTTTGAAAGGCTGCACGTTCTGCTGTCTGCATGCGCTGAGCTGCTTCAGACGGCATGCCAGTAGTGCTTCAACAGACAAAAACACACAAATACAAAATGTTTTGGTAAGACTGACCACATAAACACAATCTGAAATTAGTTAGAAAGTCCTAAATGACCAGAAAGAGTTGGGAGAAAATTGGATGTGTGTCAGATCCACGTCATGCGCATCAGGTTTTAAGGAGGCAGAACTGCTTTTCAAGTGAAATCTGATGAAGTGTGTCAAAAGAAAAGAAACAAAAGAAAAAGAGAAATCACTGGACTGTTCTAGTCGCTGATTAACTTTTATAGCTTGAATAAAGATTAATCTATATAGTTTATGCATATGCAATTAACAGTTTATGTGAAAATTATTTTAAGTTCACTTAAATTAAAAGTTTTTATATTTTTCAGAGCCTATTAAATGATAAAAAATAAGGACTTTCAATTATACTGTAATGTTGAATAATTAATAGAGACATCAGTAGCAGTATTGGTATCAAAAATACTGACCTTTGTTAATAATAGGCTACTTAGTAAAGAGACGCCATATTAAAAATATACCACCTTTATCTTGTTTCTACATTGATTTGGAGGTTCAATGTGAAATTATGACAATATATTAATATGCAATTAATCATGATTACAGAAAAATGTGCGATTAAGTAGATATTTTTTTTAATCGACTGACAGACAGCACTAATATTAATCTTTTATAGATATTAGTGTTGGTAATATTAGTTCATTTTACTGCTAAATATGCATTTAAATGTAATTTCTTATTTTATAGGCCCCAAACCGCCTTGGCCACCTTCAAATTTTTCAGTTCGATAATCCTGCCCTCAAATGAAACTAACTGAATAGCTCTGCTCTATAAAGACCATGGCACATCCAAGAAGAAAGAAACTCGATATGTGAAGTAATATTTCCAAAAGGATGTTTATATTTGATGTGAATTGTTCGGTATGGTCTGTAAGGTATAATTTGAATGAAAGTAGATATTTTTCTTTTGCCGTCCAATGGTGAGTTTACATCTTCCAGTGACCTAGAGGGTCTTTCTTGTGGTGTCTGCTCGACTGTTTTTGGAGTTGCAGCTTGGAAGGAAAATAAAAATCGCCCTCAGTGTAGAATGGGGGGTTTGGGTGGGCAGAGGGGATGTTTAATATCGAATGGCACTCTTACAAGTACAACATACATTAAAAATAACTCCTAGAGCTGAAATTAAATCAAAATTGTTGAATGAAAGAATAAAAAATAAAAAATAAAAAAAAGTCAAGAAACAGCGAAACAACATTATTTTGCTAAAGAAGATATTTTAGTTTGGTGGCCTAACCACTGCAAACTTAGGCAATTTCTTACTCTCTGCCATTTTAATCAAGAATCCCATCCAGGATAAACACGAGTCTACCTACACAGCAGTTCAAAATGCCAGAGTCTCTGGGGAACTTCAGATGATTTCCAAAGTTTGCTTCACAGGTCAAATAATTTGTTGGAGGGCATTATGAGCTCCCTATGTACATGTACATTCATTGATTTTCCTTCTTCGTGATTTATGAATAGCTTTACATGTCCACTGAAGGCATACCGACTTTTACAGAACTTTCTGAGCACAAGAATTGCAAGAATTCCTGTGAAGCAAAGCTGATCCTTCAGAAATCATTCTAATACGATGATTTGCTGCTCAAGAAACATTTCTTATTATTAATGTTGAAAACAGTTTTTTTAGTTTCTATTTTTTTAAATAACTTTTTCAGGATTCTTTGATTAATAAGAGGTTCAAAAGAACAGCTTTTATTTAAAATGGAAATATTTTATAACATAAATGTCTTTACTGTCACTTTTGATCAATTTAATGTGTCCTTCCAGAATAAAGGTTTCAGGTTATAAAAAAAAATAAATAAATAAATAAATAAATCTTATTGAACTCAAACATTTAAATGGTGGTGTATGAGGATACATTAATCTAATTAATCAGAATTAACTACATATATTGCCTAAAAATCCTCTATATTAAAATTTTTAGATACTTCTATTGACTTTTTCAAGTCAATATATTGTGTATTTCCATATTATGAACATATATGAACATGAACATGCCTATACAGTCAACAGCAACTAATCTCTAAGTTTCCAGACAATGTAAATGTGCCATGGTTTTGAGACTTTAAGATAATTAAGATGTCAATAAAACAGATAGATGGATGGATGGATAGCTAGATAATTTTATTGAAAGCGCTCACTTTGACAGAGAAACCAGCCATATGTCAATGTGGTCTACACTGTGCAGTAAACAATAATGTGAACAAAAAACATCTCTGTGTGCTCAAAGAGTCTTTTGGTTGAGACTGGATGACAGAGCTCTGGCCTCTTCACATGAGGATTGCAATGTGACAGAAGCTCTCCATCCTCAACTTTAAAGTTTAGATTTGGAGTTCTATCTGACTCATTAGTGAGTCAGAGTTGCTGGGTCTAGTCACCTTTCTGAACTATGTTTTGTGTTGATCTTTGTGTTTGGTTGGCTGCATATATTTAACTGCTTTTACTCTTGGCCAATTTAAATTCTAAATACTGAACTGAAATCAAGACATTTTTTTTTTAATTCTGACAACAGACATTATTAAAATAATTTAAAAAAGTAAAAGAAAAAGCGAAAAAAAGCAAAAAAAAAAGCATAGTCTCAAATCAAGAACGGAATCACTGAAATAGAAATTTATAAACATTCTAGTCTTAATAGAAATGCACTGAGCTGCAATGCATGCCAGATCTGCAAAGCTATGAACATTCTGCACCTAAAAATAGCAGATATTGTGATTAGAGGTTGAAGTTCAGACACATCTGTCATGAAACATGTTGATGAGATGAATAGTTTAAAGTGGTCTGGCTCAAAACGTGCTTATTCAACATTCTTGTGTACATGAGTTAATAGTCTGCTGAACCACCTTTGCACAAATATTTCAATAATGGGTTATGCACATATAAGACCAAAAACAGCATAGCACAAAGGAAAGAAAGAATCACAAAGAAATCACAAAGTTAGCTACACTACAAAGCAATAACAAAACGCAGCCATATTATTTATTATTACTGCCACACTACTGAAAGTTTACTAGCTATGCTACATAAATAGAACAATTAAAAATTGTGATTGTAGTGAACAATATCGGGTGATGATTCATATTAATCAATTAATCTATTTAGCCATTTTACAGCAAAAAACTTTAATTAATTATAGGTTCTGTATGTAAGATTTTGACTCTACTAAAGCATAAAAATACCATAATATGTTTGCAGATGTTTAAGAAACATGCTAAGTTAACTTGTTTATCTGAAATACAATGCTACAGTCAGCTATTCTCTTTTGAAAATGTGCGTTCCGGGCCGGAATGACAGTCTCTGTTTTGGTTTGTGAAACCCCCTCACTGCCAGTTTACCCAATTGTATTTCGGCACCCCGGGTTGCCAGTTGGCGGAAAACACAGGGTATTTAATTTAATTTCATTCATCATCAAGTGCGCTCGTTTCTGTTGGTGTCGTCAATCTGGCAACCTGCGTGTAAAGTCTGAGGAGGAGGGGCCGGGTGAAAAAAAACCCCTCTCCAATATTTAGAATTTGGACTGAGTTGTCAATCAGCACCTTTCAGTGTCAATCCTACATACAGCACCTTGAACGATTCACTAAAATGAATCAGACTCTATTCAGTAGTAATGACTTGGAAGAAATGAAACAAACTTTAACTGCCACTTCTGAAAAATGAAGTTGAGTTAGTAACATCATTACTTTTAGTTAGTTATTTCCATTTCTGAACAAGATCTAAAGCCACACTTTAAAATATCCACTTATTTTTTAACACGGCCATTTGTAACTTGAATGTGCGAAAGATTGTCTGGAGTCATTGACTTCCAGTTATTTTTGCTGTGCAAAAACAGCCATGCTGCTTGATATTGCATATTATTATTATTATTTTAGTTTATCATGATAATCAGAAACACTACCATTTACTGCACTTTGTTATTCTTCTAGTTATTTACCTTCAGCGGCTAATGAATCAGAAGCTAAAGAAAATACTTCTGATGTGCAAAATAAGGTGGATACATTTTCCCACTTTTCATCAAGAGTTTTAAATAATATTTATTCACCTAAGTGTGAAATGAAACCATTCGCGCTATTGATCTAGCATGATAGGAACACCACACATCTTCAACTCTCTACCCATTCTTCATTAAAGAATAGCCGACGGCCTTTGCCTGATTAGTTTGTTACCCTCAGGTCTAAAAGCAGGACCAGCGTCATTTTATTTTGGTTTACTCCAGGGACACAGACATGCTGAATTTTGTGATGATCGGTGGCTATACTGAATGCTCCCTATTCAGTCATTTTGCCTTTAGTGGTGATTTTGGCCTGAACCCAGAGCTGTACCTTCAGTAAGTATTACTCAAATATTTACTCTGCTGCTATATTGAGATGGAACCAGGCAAAGATGATTTAATGGGCTCACCAAAGAGTCGGTGCCAACAATCCTCCATTCTGGTGGTCTGTTCAATCCTCAGAGTTCAGATACTAACGGACGGTTTTATCGCCCTGAGAGATCATGATTCAACAGCAACGCTGACACACCTTCAGCTAGTGTTGGATTGTGGGTATAAGGAATGCAGCCTGTGGAGTAAAATCTGATGATAATCGCAGATAACTGAATTTGGGATAAACTTAATTAATTTGGATGTCATTATGGTGCATTATATTGATGTGTAATTTTAAGAAAATGGATTAAGCATTTGGGCTATTTTGTTATGAACCTGTCACTGATTTAATAAGATGCTCATTTGGGTCAGAAGTGAAAGCTTAAAGGCTGGATCCAACATATATATTTGCTCAACTGTGTGCTGACCATTCCTCAAAAGACTGACCCTGTGCAAATGACCATATGCAAGAAAGTTTAATCACCTTGGAACACCTTTTTCTCCTTTCCCTCAAATGTCGTCTTTCAACCCGGACTTCATTTTAACTACAAATAAAAGTATTTTTCCTCATCTTGACATTAAGAAAAGCATGACAAAAAAAAAAAAGCCCGTGTTTTTATTTAGGCATGCAAAATGTACCAAGCTCCACTAAAAATAAGCTTAGGGGAATTTCTTGGTTTGGTTAATTTCTGCCTTTACCTCAAGCAAGATGCTGAATCTGACCAGCTCATGTCTCACAAAATATTATTGTTCCAGTAATAAAACCCAGCTTTTCAAGAGTTCACACTTTCACGCATAATTTGCACATTTCTGTTAGTATTACTAGGCTTCATTGGTAGGGAAACAATGTGTGAAGGACGTTTTCCAAATTTAGACAGACGTTACTCAGCAAGCACAAAACGCTTTCACAACATTGCATTTTGGTTTCAATCAGGTCCCGTCACAGCACAATGTTTTAAAAATGTTCTAAAAACCACACTGTAAAATTAAAATAATACATTTACATTTAGGATATTGTGTTAAAAATGTGATATTTGTTCTGATTTTTCTTTGTTTTCTTCACACATCACATCTCATAGTTTCAAGCTCTTCAATGGTCTGCACACCATTTCACAATGTTGTGTTTTGGTTTCAATCAGTCTACAAATCACAAAATGTAAAAATCATAAAACAAAAAAATATATATAAACATTTATGTACTTGGCAGACATTTTTATCTAAAAAGACAATGGGAAGTAATGAAGTACAAATACTGCGTTATTGTACTTAAGTAGATTTTTCTGGTATCAATTTACTTCACTATTTATTTTTCTGACAACTATTTATTTTCACTCCTTAAAATTTTTACACAAATATCTGTACTTCTTACATTTTCAAACCAGGCTCGTTACTTAAGTTCATTGTGCACCTTTTTAAACCTTATGTGATACAGACAGAAAACACGACCCCCCATTGGTCTATTATTTCCTGGCTATCACGCACCACAGATGTAGGCTAGTCTACAAAGCTAACACATAGCAAGGCAGAAGTAAGCAAGAAGAATGGCTAACATTATGGATAAGACAGAGGGAGTTAGCGATGTCAACATGACAGAGAAATTAGACATTCATAGGGCAGTGCAGGGCGAAATATGTCAAAAACATTGCTCTGTTCGATGAATAAATTAGGAAAATAGGAAAAATAACTTGAAAAAAACTAAGAAATTACTATGACAGATTTTTATATCATAATATTTTATAGACATTTCTAATGATTTATAGTTATAGGCCCCCTGTGTAAATTATTCTTGCACTCTAATTGGCTTTGTTTGCATTTCAGTAAAACTTACAGTATAACACCTCAATTTTGCCATTTTTAAAGCATGATAATTATGAGTTGTTTTCAAGGAAAAAAGGCAGAATCGCCCTACAATCTAGGATCTGGCCTAGGTGATGCCAGTTTTTTTCATGTCTCCTTAGTCTTTTCTCTGCTTGTACTCTACATCTACATGGTAGTTGTTCAGCCTGGATAATTAATTAGCTAACAAAATTTGAATGGTAATTTCTTTTGTTTTAATGCATTAATATAATGTGAGGTCTGGTGTGTGTACTTTTGCCATCTCTGACTCTGATGCTGTAGTAAATAGATCCCATCACTGGCTGTCATGGCATCTCAAAACCAAACCAGTCTCACTAATTGTTAATGATATTTGTTACTGATTTTTAATGTATAATTTATTTTTAGTTATAGACTACAACCTCAAAGTATAGACAAGGTCCATAAAAGGTATGAAAGTCGTCGTCAGAATACTCCATCTGCCATCAGACGTGCAATCTGGGTTATATGAAGCGAACGGTACACTTTTTGTAAGCAAAGAAAACAAAAATAACGACTTTATTCAATAATTCCTTTGTCAACAGTCGCGGATGATACAGAAGAGCATACACAGCATGATATGGAGAGACACAGAGGAGACTGTTGACAAAGGAATTATTGAATAAAGTTGTTATTTTTGTTTTCTTCGCTTACAAAAAGTGTTCCCGTCACTTCATATAAGCCAGATTGCACGTCTGATGGCAGGTGAGTATTCTGATGACGACTTTCATACCTTTTATGGACCTTGACACTGTTATTTAGTCTATGGGACAGTCTCAAGCCTTCAGGTTTTCATCCAAAATATCTTAAATTGTGTTTCAAAGACAAACGGAGCTTTTACGGGTATGGAACGACATGGGGGTAAGTGATTAATGACAAAATTTTCATTTTGGGGTGGAGTATCCCTTTAAGACCTGACAAACAAAATACTATGACAGCACTCCTGAACCTGAGCACCTTTCCTTCTCTCCCTACAGTTTGTGGTCATGTCACATTTAATGTCTTTCTTTCTTTGTTGGGAGAGATTTGAGCAGGGATCTGATATTCTCGGATTGCTTGCTTTGGAAGTGCAAGGGCAAACCTTGCAGGGCTGCAGACTCCAGTGCAGTGTTCATTTCAAAATAACCTTCCATTATTGCTAACCTTTCAAGGAAATGTTTTATTTTATTCCTTTTAATATCTTCTCTGTTTTACAATTACACTTAAGTGTGTGGTCAATAAGGCAGAATATGCTTTTGTGAAAATCTTCAGTAAGGCCCGTAGTAAGACGAAATGACACCTAGTTCTTGGGTGGTCATAATGAGGGCCATTTGACTTTTTTAAATAATGTGTTTGCTTGACAATTTATTACTCCAGGTCTTCCTTTTTGCTTTAATTTCTCTTTCAGTAGTGTGGAGAACACTTAATTTCCTCCCATGATTGTATTACAGGTCGCAGTAATTTGGTCATACTCAACAGATGTTTGTAGTAATGTTATGGGAGCAGTAACACTTGTACTGTTCTGCTATCAATTCTTCATACACTTCATTGGATTGTGGATTTGAAAACCTTATTTGTTAACGTAATCTGTTTAACACTGGAAATATTTGGGTGTTTCTTGAACTATGAGCAATTTTGGCCCTTTCAGAAAATACCAGAGTGTCTATTTACACTAAGTGCAAATAGCGCACCTTGTTGGTAGAGGCTATTTACACTAACTCTGCCCACAAACGTGTGGTTGGGCTAGTCAGTATTACAACAGACACCTCCTAAACAACAGTTCCAGTGGTGCAGGTGGTAAAATGTGTAGCAGTGACTTTTTGATGCAATTAACCTAAGTTCAAATCCGCCTTTTGCCGAACTTCTCCCTTTTCACATCACACATCAGATCAGAAAGGCATTTATTTTCAATAAAATTAAGGAAATAATCGAAAAGTGTAAAATAAAGTGTTTTTTTTATCCCAATAAGGTGGGATCCATTTAATAATTTTAATAAAAATGATAATTTACACTCAATACTTTATTATTGCATTTTGTTTTATAATGTACTACAATAATGAGGTGCAAATATCTGTCACTTGCACTAAGTAGTTTAAATAGCATCTTATTGCAAAGAAAATACTATTTTTATATAGTGTAAATGAAATATATTGATATTTGCACTTAGTGTAAATTGCACTAGTTAAATTAGTCAGCAATGTCCAATAGTCTCTATACACATACATTACCTAGTCATTTTTATTTGAAGCATTTTCACCACATCTCAAATTATGTATTTTGTTTACTAGCATTCTGGTGGAAATGACATATTAAACATTTACGGAGTAAAATGGCTAATTGATTTCTCTTGCCAAGTCTAATGTGATAGCTAAAATTGTATTTATCTTAAATGCAATGAAACAATTTTCTTAATTTGACAAAACAATATAAAAAAAAAAAAAAAAAGAAATTTGGAAAAAAGTAATAAAAGTTTTTATTAAAGTTCAGAATTTGGGTTGTAGGGAAAATAAGGCCACAATTACGAGATAAAACGTATGTAAAACGTAACGATTTCATACAATATAAAATCTCATCAAATATATAGTTTCATATATTAAACATGTTAATGGTTTCTGAATATTTTTATAACATAGTTTTTTTTTAAACATTATAATTAGTTTTATGACAAATATTCATTATTTTGAAAGGTGTAAAAACAATAAAATTTATGCAAATAATTAAAATCTATAGACTTAATGTGACCTTTATATCTTATAAAGAAAAAAAAATCAACTGCATAAATTCAACCCCAAGTGACCAAAGTTGAAGAAACACCCATTTATTTTCATAATCATTTTCCCTCTGTATCCACATAACCAAATAAAGACTACAAAAAGACTTTTGTGTTACACAGTCTTATTTTCTGGAAAAGAGCTGCACTCACACTATGAAGCACTTGTTTTGTTTACGCAGTGCTAATGGACTAGCGCAGCTAGCTCATTGTCAAATCTAATCGAAGACGAATAAAAGCGAATGAGATTCTCACTGCAAACTTGAGTGGCACTAATAACATTTACGTGAATCTACAGATTTGTTGGGTTTGTGGTAAATCAAATCTTGAATTGATCAGTAAACACTCTGGGTAATGCGGTCACTAAGACTGAATTAGAGAGATGGAGAGATTGAAAGGGAACTGGAAGGAGGAAGCTTGTTTCCTTCTCTGATCGATATATATGATGCTGTCTTTCCTCTAGTCGTTGTCCAGTTACTCAACTCAAAAGGCTTACACAACCTGATATCCTTCATACAAACAAACAAGCAAGCAAAGCAGACTAGACTTTAGTCAGGAAAGATGGCTCATTTAATTTGACATGCATGAAGTATGTGATGAAAGTACAGTCCATTTATTATGCTGTACAATAAATAACTGAGTATCAAACTGACCGAACATTAAAAATGCATCTTTTGTCAAATGAAAGTGTAAAAATCAACACCCAGATACACAAACAAATTACACCTGTTCTGCCAAGGTACATTACTCTCAGTAAAAAAAAAATATATATATATTCCTCAAGGATGCATTGAATTACTCAAAAGAGACAGAAAAACATTTATACTGTTAAAAAGTTTTTTTTTTCATTTCAAATAAATGCTGATTTGAACTTTCTATTCATAAAAGAATCCTGAAAAAATGTATCCGTTTCCACAAGCAACACAACAGTCTTCAACATTAATAATAATAAGAAATAGTCTTTGAGCAGCAAATCAGCATATTAGAATGATTTCTGAAGGATCATGTGATACTGAAAACTGGAGTAATGATGCTGAAAATTTAGATTTGCATCACAGAAATAAATTACATTTCAATATATATTCAAAATAGAAAACAGATTGTAATAATATTTCACAGTGTTACTGCTTTTACTGTACTTGCTTTGTATCTTGATAAGCAAGAGACTTCTTTTAAAAATATTTGAAAAATTGCACCCAAGACTTTTGACCGATATATTAACTAACCAGTAATGAGATAATAATGGTCTAGCAGTACTTAACTAGTGTTTCCCAACCAATACTTTAACAATCCATGTCAGTATCAGAAACATGGTTTTCTGATAGTAACGACTGACTGTTCACCAACCATCTGATATTTTATTGCCAAACAACAACAACAACAACAACAACAACAAAAAAAAACAGCAAACCATTAACATCTCACTGGGACAAATTCTACTTGAAGGTTAAAAAAAAAAGTTTATTTCAGTAATCATCCTATAAATACTCATATTGGCCTTTGAGTATGAACACCAATTGGCCCTTTGAGTTTGATTGACAGGCGATCTGACCAATCATTTATTTTAAAAAAATTACAAAATTTGAAAGCCGAGACTTTGTTTCATACCAAGAATAACCTGCTCTTTTTTTAATCAAAGTTTCGTATTTTATGTTTTGTTTCAATTACTTTCAGTAGACAAGATATCCACCTACATATTCTGCGTTTCTTTCAATTTCAGATTCACCCTTCCCTAAATATCACAACTGGACACTTTACACATCATTCACACCTCATTCTGTCTAAGTGGACAGCACTTGGTCAGAATAAGCATGGCTTTATACTTTCTGACCCTGAAAGACTACCTAGACTCAGCACTAATGCTCCAGTAACACTTTCACCACTGTGATTCAAGCTGATTCCTCAGTCAATGACACCCTGTCTACATCTTCACCTCACATATGGTTTGAATGCTGTAGTCAGAAGTGAACTGAGAGCTGACGAGAGACGCTGGTATCTCAGTAAACCCACAAAGTCATTGGCAACTCTGAATAATCTGGAGCAAGAGACGCAGGGAGCGACTCCTGGTCCCTCATCTACACAACTTCAGACCGTATTTAAAAGATCGTCTCACCAGCTGACCAAGGATTTTTTTTATTATTTAAAGATGTGTGTTTAATGGCACAGACTAATAATATATTACTCAGGTTAAATACAAACGGTGTAATTATGTTGGTGTGAGTCTAATGAATAATTGCTGAATAATACTCTACAGCCCAAATCTTCACTTCAGAGTCTCAAAAATTATAATTTCAACATTTAGTCACAGTTTTCCTGTGCAGTTAAACACAATACAGTGAAAAAAAAAATATTGTAAAAAGTTAGAGATTGAGTTCGTTCTTATGAGAAAATATTATTTCATGTTTAATTCAATGGTACATGCTATTTCTTGCCACTTAAATTAATTGTGAAATTTTCACAGTTAAGTTAAAAATTGTTTCTGCACCATTTTTTAAAGTGTAATGATTTCTTTTCATAATTGTTGCCTTTACGATTCTGTTCAAAGATTTTTATTTTTATTTTTTTCAAGAAATTACTATTATTCAGCAAGGATACATTAAATTGATCAGAAGTGACAGTAAAGGCTTTTAAATTGTTTTCAAACTTCCCATTCATCAAAGAAACCTGAAAAATGTTTCCACAAAAACAATAAGCAACTGTTTTCAAAAATTGATAATAATCAGAAATGTTTATTGAGCAGCAAATCAGCATATTAGAATGATTTGTGAAAGATCATGTGACACTGAAGACTTGAGTAATGATGCTTAAAATTCAGATTTGCATCACAGGAACAAATTGCATATTAAAATATATTGAAATAAAGAATACTGATTTTAAATTATAAAAATATAAATATATTTCACAATATTCCTAAAAAAAAAAAAACATGTAGTAATATTTCACAAAGAGAAAAAAAATAATTAAACAAATAAGTTTGAACAGAAATTCAATACTGTAACTATTAATATAAAAGATTCTACTATGTCAGCAAGATCAGGGGTAACTAACAAAAACAGTCTGGATTTCTTGTTTGTTTTGTGAGTGTTGGCCACACTGGTAGCCGTAAAGGCAGTGCCATCCAAAGTTAAAAGACTTTGACAGTTGTTTAAATTAGGTTTTGAAAACAACATAAAACAGCATTCAGCAAACATATAAATTTCGTGAGTGAAAAGGAATATTCACTGGAAAATGATTTTATCCATTAATTTATCCATGAACTATACTAAGCCATAAGGGTAAAATATATATTTTTAAATATACATAGCCATAAGTGTTTTTTACTTTTTAATTATATATGGCATATATTTATATATGGTATGTTAATTTACACACACACACACACACACACACACACACACACACACACACACACACACACATATATATATATATATATATATATATATATATATATATATATATATATATAAATTATGTTAAATTTTGTTTTTTTATTATATGAAAGCAGACTACCCAATACTGGCCAGGAGAAGAAAAAAAAAGAAAAAAGAAAAATAAGTCAGAAAAATAAAGAATAACAGTTTAAAAATAACTCCCACAATCATAACCTTGCTTGTAAGAATTTACAAAGGCATGCCCCAGTTTAAAAAAAAATATAATTCTGACATAATTAGCCAATGCTAGATAAAAGACTAACAAACAAAACAAAATAAATCAAAACACTAGCACAAAATGCATGTGCTTTTCTGCTTGGTGTGTGAATGTCGTTTGGGTTCTCTTTGTCCTTAGAGGAAGTTTTAAGTGGGTGGTTTGAAGACCAACTGTGGTGCAGATATATTTCTGGTTTTGCTGTGGGTTAGACACTCCCAAGAACCTCACCAGAAGTATGCAGATCAAGGCCGTGCTATAGAGCAGACGATTAACAGCATTAAACCATGACCTATTGAGGTCGGTCTTTTTCCTCTTCCTTGGAAGTAATCTAATGGCGGTATTAATTGAATTTTCTCGTTGCTTGAAAAAAGAACCTCTTCCTTTTTTAATCACATTTCAGTTCTGCTGAATGGACTGACATAGCATGCTTGGCTAAACAGTAAACGAAGTTCAAATTCCAAAATGCCATTGGAAGTGGGCAGAAAAACATTAAAATGCCATTTAAGTGCATTTTATGCATTGCAAACCGTGACCATATCCTGTTATTGAAGAGATGGCAGCTCTGCTGCGTTGTGACGGGGTAAACTCATATGGTACGCGCTGTCCTGCTGGAACTGGCAATTCATGTTTAGTCATACATTAGGAAGAGGGATTTTTTTAAGTGCTATCTGATGCTTGCGGTAGTGAGTGTGGACACAGTGGGCTTTTTTAGGCATGCCTTAGAATGGACGCACAATAATTTGACCATTTACTGTGGTTGTGTGATGGTGTATTGCCACTGTTATATTGGTTTGGAATGTACCATTCTATTTTTGGGTGGGCTTTACTCAAGAGTTGGGTTTTCAACTACTTATATCTGCAGCTCATATCCAAGGCCTCTTGAACTTCAACAAGTCCAGTGTAAAATATAAATCAAGCCGTTTACATTTTCTAAAGGAATTTTAAATACATCTTTTGCTCTTTTTTTTCTCCACATTTGCAGGCTGTGCCAAAGAAAAACAGCATGCCGTGCAGCACTGATGTCTGCTTTTAATATTAACAGACATGAGTTTGATATTCTGAAACATAGCAAAATAAGCAGTATTTCTATATAACTGGTGCCGGCCGGTGAAGTGAACAAAATAACCCGTTCACGTCCACCACTAGGAGCTATCTATGTTTATTTATCTGGACAGAGCATATCTATGGTATTTCAGCGTTAACTGACAGCCTTCAAAATATTTAATGGAAAGGCACCAAACAGGAGAAACTTCAAAAGGCATCCATCGTCATGAATACTAGCCTAGATTGGTATTGTCAGGCTGTTAGCTTATATCAGTCATGTTAAACTAAAGAATTCTAGGGGAAAATTAATAAAATGATGCATGTTGTGTTGGCAATGCTTTGGCGTTTTCTTCCAGAACACATCAAAATAAAATAAAAAAATTAATAAATTAGTTAAAATTAAATAAAAACACAAAATAAAACAAAACTACACTACAAAATTAAACTAAATAAAATACTAAATATAAATAAAAATACTAATACTAAAATAAATATTTAAAAATAATAATACTGTATTTTTTTCACCTGAAGTCATCATTATGGTGATAAGTGTTGATTAGTTGGGATCCTGGGCCTTATTTACAAGCTAAGCATTATGATTGACTTGCATCTTACATTTAACAAAAAAAAAAAAAAAAAGTAACAAATGCAATACAATTTCAGTGAGCCGAGTGCTAGTTTTAGCTAGTCAGCAAAAAAGCTCACCAGCAAAGCTTTAAGTAAACTTCAACCAAGCACTCACAGAAATCAACTCTCAGGTTGAACATTATAAAACCAACAAAAAAAGGTAGACGAAAGCAGCAATACCAAAATGCCTGCAGTGAATGTAACTTTTGATGTGAATGTAAGAATTGAATTCATGCCTTCTACCTGTCTGAATCTGGAACAGGGTGAAAATAACAAATGAAGATAAGGTGATGACATGCTTTGATTTGGACCGTCGACATTTGCACAGGAAGCTTTTTAATGAGGTGAAGCGTTCATACGTTGAAAGCTCCATAATCATATTAGTCCATTAATAATAATGCGAAGTGAGAGCACAGCGGTTCAAAGAGCTGCTGTCATTGCGGAGAGACAGTGGGTCCGGTATGGCAGTTCCACTTTATTTGTTGTGCTCGTTTCTGTCAAGTCAGTGGAAATACGGCATCAGCCAACTGTTCGGTGTCTTGTTCGTACTGTGGCTGCACTCCTGATCAGTGTCACTTTAATTGCAACTGAATCTATCTGGCTTCATGGAACTAATTTAAATGTGTATAGTTTTGTATTTCTAAAAACTATGTCATCACAAATATGTAAATGTTTAAGAGGCAGCCGTCTCTGCTTGGCTCTGAGTAATATGGCTTCAATAAACTTGAGTGTCAAGTATGCTTGATTTATTTGAAGTGGAGGGGAAGACTTTAATATGAGACACATGTTTTCAATAGATAGCTGACGTTTGAACCGATAAATCACCAGAAGATGTAGAACAGCAATGCAGCAGGCAGCCAGTGATTTGTAAGTAATATATGGAAGGCATACAATACTCTACTTCAGATGATTCACATGCAATATTTTCCTGTTGGTTACAGTTAAGACTGCATGCAATCCGGACAATAATTATGGAGAGCACTGGATGGAGATCCCTGGAGACCGCAAGCTTTTCTCTGATTATGATGGCAAAGGAACACTTTACTATAACCATAGCATAGCAATAAGTGATTTTCTACTCAACAAAACATCCAATGCTGCAGTCATCACATGTATTATCACTGGATGAAGGGGTCTTAAAACAAATGGTAAACAGATAAAATATATATATTTTTTGCAGGTCAGTATAATCAAAAGGATTGTAAAAATAGATAAATTAGCTTAATTACTTATGTGAGCTGCATGGTTATTATAGTTAACTAAAACTAAAACCATAAAAACAACAATCTTTTCGCTACTTAGGGTTAGGCTGAATCTTAATATGAAAAAATATATATTTTCAATATTTCATAAGGTCAAAAGACAAATACAGTAAATAATATTTAAAAAATAAATATAATATATATAATATAATATAACCATATATATATATATATATATATTCAAATGTATACAAATATATATAACACATAATTTAAATATTACTATTACTGTTATAAAATACATAAAATATACACTAATAAATGTGAAATTAGATCCATGTAGCACAAGGCGAGTGCAATTGACATTCAAACTATATTCGCACAATAATAATGCAATATGGTGCATCTAAAAATACAATAAAATACAAAACACACAATAAAATAATAAAATAAAATAATAATCTGTATGTTAGCCTGTTTCTTAAAATACCCATAATTCTTTAGGTGGTCTGCCTTTTAAATCAAATCAATGTCATCAGCTTGCTCTCATAAATAAAGTACAGACTATAAACAGGCCTTTGCATTTTCTGTGCTGTTCTCGGCTTCTTGTGTTTCACTGCAAGACAAACGAATGATTGTAGTCAAAGCCTGTTTGTGCATAGTTGTGCCAGATCAAAAGCCGCACAGATTAACAAATGGAGAAATTCACAAAACTGTTATGAATTACGGGGCTTTCCTCCATAGACAAAACACTGGCAACGTGTCCAGAACTCTGTAAGGCTTACCACTCACTAGCTACTACAAAAATTTGCCAAACAACACTATTTATTGATACAAAGTCACTCTGCAGAATCATGCATTGAAGGCACAAGAATAACAGCAGACTTGGCCTATGATTAACATGCTTTACGAACACAAATTATAGCTTACAAGTGTTTTTCACTGGCGTCTTGGCCCTCCAGACCTCTATGGTCCAGATACAACATTGATCTTGATGCCTTGATTAAAATTACAGTGTGCATTTGAAATGAACAACTGCATCATCTATTGATAAAATCCATCAGCAAACAAATACGTCCAAAACATCTCTGTTGCTGAGCAGTGTGGCATGACACATCCAACGTTCACAGATTGATCTATAAACCATAGTGGGAGGGTTTGTGTATGTGCAGCATCAAAAGAAACAGTCTCAGAACACCATATGTACTCAATGTCGAACGCCCAACGTGATGTGTGAACAGCCAGAGGCCATAACATATGGAGATCCTCTGTATATTCAGCTTTATAGACATGCAACAATGTGTCAATTTACTCATCTTAAATGGATAGTTCACCCTAAAATAAAAATTATCATTTACTCTTTCTCATGTCGTTCCAAATGTTCTAATGACAGAATTTAAATTTTTGGGTTCTATGCACAATTTAAGATTGCCTTACTGCAAAGTTCAAACACTATCAGAATGTAAAAAATGGCTTCTAAAGTCCATTTAATGCATTGGTTCTCAACCAGAGGTCCAGGGCCACTAGGGCTCCTCAGTAAACCTCCAAGAAAAAAACAAACAAACAAAAAAACAAGTTAAACCAAAACAAACATACATATTATATATATTTATTAAACTCCACAACAACTGCTTTTTTCTTCTATTTAAATCTGGATGTATGAGGTATCCTTAAAAAAAAAAAAAAAAACCTGTGATTTCTAGACATGGAAAGTCATGGAAATTAATAAAATATTAAAAATCTATTGTCATTTTTATAATGAATATACATTCTTCTAGTTTTACCAAGCTCTAAAATGTTTAATCAGGGAGAAATTGTGATTATAAAATATTTTTTAAAAATTCTTATCATTAATCCTTTTCCAGTAAATTAAAAATAACTGATGAAGTCTATGGAGGTGCAAACCTGCATGCAAAAATAAATAAATAACTTGATAAAACAAATTAAAATTTTAATTGTTTAGTCCTAAATTTATGGAGCCCCTAAAGGGACATGGTAGTTGGAAAAAAATATGGGGTGGGAGGAAAAATATTTTTCAAATCTTTTTCTCTCGCAAAACTTTTGGGATAATTGAGAAAACTATTATTATGCAATTCAGCGTGTTCATATTCTGGGGTCATGTGCTTGCATGTACACAGTATATATATTTAATAATTTCTATAGCATATTTGTTTTTTTTTATCACCGTCTTCATTAAGCATTTTCTTATAACGACTTCTATGGGATGAAACGCTTAACGTGCAATTTAGCGCTTTCTGTTCATATTCTGTGCTTATCTGCTTTACTGTATGTAGTTTATTTTATTAATAAACTGTATACCATATTCAGCCTTTTTATACCACTGTCTTAGTCCACTAATTCAGAGTTTGAGGCATTGCGTTCATATTCTGGGCTATTCTACTTGTCTGTAAATAGTATGCTTTATTAATAAGGTTTGTACTGAATTTGGTCCTCCATTGCCACTGTCCCAAAACTATGCCTTGAACTAAGCACTGACTGTATTTCTTTATACTTATAGTCCAAGTTTAAAATAAAACTCCATGAACCACTCCAGTATGAACATACAGAGCTGTATTAACCACTGCAAGCTGTAAAGTAAAAAGGAAGTGTTTGTCCGAACTCCAGGGGACGTAAAAGTTGTGCGAGCAAACACAATTAAATCTGCGAAAGAATTAAAAAGTTTTACTAAGATTTTTAAATATTTTTTCCTCCCACCCCATATTTTTCCCTGTCCCTTTAGGTGTTCTGTGTAAATTTGTGGTAATTTAGTCCTTAATTAATATTCATATAATTTTTCTTTTTCTTTATTAATTATTTTCTGTATTTATTTTTAACTTCATTTTCATTCATTTATTCATTCATGCATGCATGCATTCATAACGTCTGCAGGTTTGATCCTCCATAGAAGTCATGCAAATTCACTGGTTAAAAAGAGTCGGATCCCATAAGAACATTCAGCTCTTAATATCTCTGGAATCCTGAAATTTAATTTACAGAAAATAGGAGTGTCAGACCTTGAATGTTTCTGTGGACAATGAGGGGTCTTGGACTGAAAAGGTGTAGAACTACTGCTCTAATGTGAATTGGATTGTGCATTAAGACAACATAATTTTACATGTTCCAAAAAAGCTTCCAATTAGATTAAAAAAGGTTTTACAGCCTATTAAAGTTCCACATAAATGTTTAATTCTCTAGTTATTTAGAAAAAAAAATGTTATGGTGCTTTAAAGAACCCAGAAACCATTATGATGCTCTGAAAAACCTATTACGTAACATCAATATTTTTTTATTCTCTAAAGTGCATTATAGCCTAACTTAAATCAAAGAGGAGCTTAAAAAGAGCAAAACAAAAAAAAAACAAAAAAAAAAAAAAAAATATTGTTGATACCAATAAGGTTCTGTCCTGATGCTGTAAAGAACCAGTGAATAACTATTATTTCCAAGAACAGTCTCGCTCATATGGAAATAAATGTAAACTGAATCCAGTTTTAGCTGACAATGTTTGGAGTCGTGAAACACATACTCAGATTTACAGCATGTTCAGTTGTTCCACACACCCATGATGGTTTGAACATAACCACCAGCTGAGTTATGTAGCCCTAAAACAGGCTAGTGTTCGTTTCAAAGGCGGCAATGTATATTTTGATGCTCATTTTCCTGAAATGCTTCCCTTCACAGTGAAGAGAAGCGAGTCAGACCATTTCTATGGTTTTCCAGTGATTCTGTGCAGTCACCACTTCTGTGTTTATCTTAATTGGCTCATATTGGGTCTCTCCTGCATCCTGAAAGACAAATCTTGTAATGTTTGAATCTGCAAAATGGTCTGAAGTGTTTGATTATTAAGAGCATTTTGAGTGGTGAGGGAAAAGTCACTGGAAAAGTCCAGACAAGGAGGATAAACATGATCATACTGCTGCCATAACACACCAACGCATGGATCCCACTACTGGGCAGCATGTGGGTGGCATGCATGGTTAATTTCCACACCTGTGTGTGGGTATTTCCTTAACCAAGAAGCTATTTTGAGAAAAAGAAAAAAGGCTACTCATAAGGATAACAAACGTATGTCTGAAAAACTTGCATGCTTTTCCGGTTGTCTGCCTTATTTCATAACTCTTAATTCAAATTCCTGCACAGATTTCAAATTTAGCTCAGAATAGATTCAACTAGTTGTATTTAGTTTTTCTTTTGTCTTTTTTTTATTCCCTGAGAGATGGGCATTGTTTTCCTCAATGCATATTTTATTTTGTGCACAGTAGATCTTAACATGTATTTAAAGATCAAAAAACATTCCCAATTAACTCTTCCTTTTTTCTTATTTAGGGCAATTTAAAAGGCTTTTACAAGTTTGCTGGATGTGTTATGTTGCTTTTACAATGGGGAAAAAAAGAAACAGAACAATCCACTTTTACAGTAAAGTCTGTCAGATGCAGGCGACAAAACATGCAAAGCAAGAAAAAGACTTTAAAGTTCTGCTTTGGTGGCTGGTTCACATCCTGGCTGATTTGTGCATATATTCACATTAAATTTCTTTTGTCTTTGAATGGTTGTTAAATGTTGCACACTAAGAAACCGCCTTTTAATGACATCTTTTTTTTTTTTTTTTTTTTTTTTTGCCTTTATTTTGAAGGTCTCTAATTAAACCCTATGTCTTTAAATGTGGTTTTCATCATCTTCAGTTTGTCAGGAAACAATTCATCACCTTCTAGCTGGTTGGCCAACCAGTGTTTTAAATGACTATTTTTCTATTTAAGGGAAACTGGAAAACTTTTTTTTTTTTCACAATCAAATCCATGTCCATGTGTCTGAAACACTTTTAGATGTAACATTAATTAATCTGGACAATTAAGTCATTTCACAAGTCACTTCCACGTTAGTGGTCTCACTTCCATTATTCATGCAAAATAAATAAATGAATTAACAAATAAATAAATTTTGTGCCTTTTATATAGTTCACAACCTTAATTTAATTTATGCTACCAAACTAAATTAAATAAATTTTGCCAAACTATACAAATTTCTAAAATCTACTTCAGTATGTACCAAAAATGCATGCAACACTAAAGCAATAAACATGATCTAAATAACATAAATGCAACAAAGTAAAATACATGTATTTTCCTGTAATTTTTCTGCATACATGGCAAGAAAATCTGCTACAGTATGTACCAAAAATAAGATGATTATAACCATATTAATACAGATGGCAGCATATGTCACATTATGAATTAGACATTTTTGCCCTTTTCATGACCAGTTACTAATAAATACTAATTATTGATGTGTATAAAAAGTGCATAGTCCATCAAAAAACAAACAAACAAAAAAAAAAACTGGTTAATAGGTTTTTTACAGTTTCTTTCTCTGTATTTTCAATCAAATAAATAAATGTAATTTATTTATTTATTTATTTTAAATGAAATTTAGATTACTATTCTTTCTCCTTTAAAATGACAAAAATGTGAACATTATCTGTGCCAAATGCCTTTACAGGGTTCAAAAAGTACAAAAAAAATCTCAAGTGTGTGGGCTCAAAAAGTAATGACTAATGAAAAATACAAGCTTCCACTTTGGGGAAGTTTTGCATTTTGGATTTTATCCACTTCTGAATGAAGTTAACGTTTGAGGTTTTTCATCCTCCTTTTTGTGCAAGCTATATTTTTCATCAGTCAATTAAAATCACAAACATTTTTTTTTTTTTTCAGCATGTCAATGTTTTTTTTGCAAGGTAACTGTTTTTCCCTGCCTCTCACAGAATCACATCTGGGCATGCCGAGACTTTTGCCTGATCCGCTGAATGAAGCTCTTCCAACCTTTTTCGTCTGAGTATGTGTTTTTGCTGTGGTAAATTAGTCTGTCAAATTAGCCCATGGGCTTTGTCAACATTCCTGAGTCTGATGCATCAGAACATCACCTGATATTACATTTTAATACAAATAACACGCTGGGAGATAAAAAAGGGGTCATTAGCTGCATGTTTGGTTGACATAATAAGAAATAATTCATAGTAAACAATAATAATAATAATAGACTGCAAACTTCATTTATATGCTTTGCAGTTATTGTGGAGGATAGTATAACACATAATCTACAGCAAAGATCAGCCCCACCAGCTTTCCACAGGAAACTCACAACCCTGTCACAACATTGGCCACTTTGAATATCGGCAGAATCAAGCCACAGGAATGAACTTGTGTTAATAAATAAACATCATAAGACCCTCATTATTACCTCATCATCCAGACACAACAGCGTCTCATCAAAGAACTCCATGCGTACACGGGCCCCTTTTTTGTTTGTCATGAGGATGAAATGGATCAGATGATAGAGCAGTCGTTGGTTAACAGCATAACCAGACTTGGAGATCAGCAGGCCCAGACGGAATCTGCAGGAATGGTTGCATTTTATAAAAGGAAAATCTGCGGAAAGTAATGACAATGTGTTAAATATAGCTGAGGGTGATACACTTGTACTCATAGCTAAATGAATAATTAGGCAAAATGCTTCATAAACAAACACACAAACAGTGCTGGATGTGTAGAGCTGAATGATAGGCTTTCAAATCTGTTAGGGCCTGGATATCATCTATTTTTCTCCCTGTGACCACACTATGTGATAAAAGGATGTGTATCAAAAACAATTAAGTGATAAAATAGATATCAGATGATAATGAACATGGAGTTCAACCACAATGAATCTCATCCGTCAAAACCAAAGAAAACCAAACAGACATTTGGAGTTTTTATTACAATTAACGTATGTCTGGAAATATGCCATAATTAATGACAGACTTGAAGGTCTTTTCGATGCTGTTACCTGTCTACATAGGACAAAAGTATCTGCCAGCTGACGTGGTGTAATCTAAATTATTGTGTCAATAGAGGGTCCGGGTCATATTTCATCCCAAAATTAAAAAATTAAAAAATCTTACTTTAGGACTATTAAGAGTGTTTTTTACCCACACTGTTAGATTATTGTTTTTCATTCTCATTATTATTTTATCTCTTATATTATATCTCATTATTGTTTTAATATAAATAGTTATATTAATAGTAAACGCATTTATACAACATTTGTTGTACTGCTACTGTAATTGATGCTGATTCAAATAAAAAAACTGTATTAATTAATGAAGTGAAAATATATGGTAATATAGTAATTAAATGTAAATTGAAAGTAAATTATATGGAAGCTTCTGCCACAAGATAAAAAAAAACATCTAAAAAGGTAATTGTGCCTCACAATTTGTACTATTTCTCTTGTGAATCTGAGTTTACATCTCACTTTTTTTTCTGACAAAAAAATAAAAAATAAATAAAAAAAGTAATTGCACAATTTTGAGTTTATATCTCACAATTTTGACTTTTTCTCAGAATTGTGAGTTGGCAATTGCAAGTTAACATTTTCTGACTTAATTTCCCCCTGAAAAAGTCTGAAAAAGTTTTCATTTACATTTTTCTTTTTTTTTTTCCTATGGCAGAAACAAGCTTCCATAGAATATATATTGAGAATAAAGGGAATTATAATAAAACAAAACAAAAAACACTCAAATGTAAAACATCACTTTATGTTTATGAGAACTTCGAAGGAAATGGACCTCACTTTCTTTTATGTAGAATATGATTTATTTTTATTCAGGGTGAAATATGGCATGCTTCTGTGTAATTCACCTAAGTACTGAAGAGACTGTAATAAATTCTGTGCTTGCCGCCCAATACAAGTATAAATTAGTGTAGGGCAGAGGGCACTTGCAGGCTTACTGCCTGGACTGTAAACGTGGTCATGCTACTTATATGGAGACTGCGCCAGTAATACGGCGAATTATACAATAAATTCACTCCAGATGTGGCAATCATCCCCAGCCCTCAACCTGACAGTGTGCACAGCAGCATCTGCGGTAGCTTTTCAGTGATCAACTCTCCCTCTATCTGTCGTTTTCACAGTCACACACATACACAAACACTGCGGATAGTCCACAATGTTTGCGTTTTTTCAAGAGATTGCTTCCATACCTGCATTGCAAACACTCAGTGACTGCGTTTCCTTCCACTCAAGCTGAAATAAAGGCCGTATTAGCAAATAGTGTTTATTTAACCCCTTAATAGATGCACTCTGGTGAAAGCTAGGTGGAGGCCCTTTTTAAAACAAAGCCTTTGGTTCTCTGCAGCTGACACTTTGATTAATGTGAACTAACACTGCAATTACTAGTGTTGCTATTGGAGATCTGAGGCGCATTGTGAAATGCACTACATTAGCTCTAATAGCAAACTGTTTAGTTTACTGTAACTAAAAAAAAGTATCTAGAATGAATCTAAAATATATCTAAAAACCAACGCTATCTCATGACCAATTCGTACGTATTTAGAATTTGTACGACCTCACTCGAACGATTTTATATGATTTGTCTAAATCCCAGTGAGTGTCGGTTAGGTTTAGGGGCGTGGTTAGGTGTAGGTCATTCATACAAATTTATACAAATTGTGCAACTCGTAAAATATATACGATTTGGCAAAAATCTTATGAATTTGTACAAGTGTGGTCGTACAAATTTGTATGAATTAGCCACCTCGTAAAATATGTACAAACTGCCGTGAGATCGGGCTGCTAAAAAACACACTCTACATAAAAGTTATCTAAGCTAATTTGAAAGCTATTGTTAAGGCAGTTACACTACAAGCAACATGGCAAAAGTAGTGTGAATTACGAAAGTTTTCAAGAATTTAATTTAAATAATTAGTAACACTTTAAGGACCAATTTTCACTATTAACTAGCATGCATATTGTAGCTGTTCATTAGTACTTTTAAAACACTTATTAATGCCTTATTCTGCATGACTATATTTTAGATTCGATAATCCTACCCCATGCCTAAACTTAACAATGACCTAACTAACTATATTTAAGCAGAAAACTGGGTGTTTATTGAGGGAAATTCATAGTTAATAGTTAGTTAAGAGTGAGAATTGGACCTTAAAATTAAGTGTGACCAAATTATTATAATATTAACCATAATTATTAAACATTAAACTCTTTTAAAATATATAATAATATAATATACCTACACTATATTTACTAATAAAATAATAATATGATAAAATATGATTAAGTATTTATTTAATAAAATAAAAATGTATTTAATTCAATAAAACAATACAATTACTAACATTATATAATTTAATGTCAATTGTAAGTAAATATCAGCCCCATCCAGGAAGCTTTTTATTATTTTCATTATCCTTAATTATCATAATGGTTTAACAGAGCGAGAATCCAATTCAGTGTGAGAGTGAGCTGTTCAAATAACTGAATCACTAAATAGATCAGATTCACAAAAATGATTCACTCAAATTGAACAAGAGTAGCTTAAAACTGAGTTGACAATCAGACTTGTTCAGGTTATGTTAAAAAGACTGCATTTACGAGTTGAATGTATATTAACACCACCATAAAGCCACAATTTCAAGTGAGATTTTGATAATATCAGAAGCACTGATTACACAAGTAATATTAACATCTATTGATCTTCATTATGTTGTTAGTGTTTAAAAGCTTCCTGTCTTGTCAGTAAGTGAAAGAGAGAAAAACAAAATTGTATTAACAAGTCAATTATTTTCAGATAAAAATCACTTGAACATTATAAATTGTAATTAGGATTTTTGAAATCATAAGTAGGAACTTGTGAATGCACCATGTTTATATAATCAATAAAACAGCTTTGAAGAGGAAAAGCTACATGAAAAACTAAGCCATAATGTACAGATTGTATAAGCATCCTGCCATATAAAGTAGCTTTACCAACATGACAAATAATCAGAAAAACTAATTATGATACAGAGCAACTCAGAGGAAACAAATTCCACTCATTATGCTGAAGTCAAATTTGCTTTATGGAAGTGCTTCTAACAAGTCTTTTAGTCATTAGAGCCAACACAATGAGGAAATTGTTTTTACAGGAAAACAAATTCCCTTGATACGCTTTTAAGGACCAGAGAAGGCAGTGTCTCCATCAAATTACATTATGAGACAAAAATGACAGCGTAAATGAAATCAAGCAAACTGGTAGCGCTTTTACAGATGGTGCATGGTCTCTGTGTTGACTGAGGTGTGCATGTTAAATTACTATGCAGAGTTTGGTGATCAGCAAAAATAGCGGTTCTGTTGATCGGGTCGTGGTGGTTTGACCAAATGTAGTCGAGAGCAGTTATAGCTGTCCTGTCCATTTAGAGGCCAAAACCTGTATGAAAAAAGACGTCACAACAGGGAAAAGGAAGTTTGCTTAGCTGCTCTTTTGGAGCCAGGTGCAAAAGTTGGCCAGACTCTCTCTCGTATGTGATCGTTTTAAGTCAGTTTTCATCACCTAACATCTTTATCAAACCCATGGGCCTAGTTTGTGTTTTCTTTTTCTCCTCCTTCTTGGGGGGCCGGCTCTGTAAATTACAGCGGGTGATGGAGAGCAGTCCCTCGTGCCTTTGCACATGATTAATGCATTTAAATGTTCACGTAAAACATGCACCACTAAGATTCTTTTTGATTACAAGTAGTTGGGTTGTAAAATGCCTCTGCAGTCTTTTCGACTGCGACTTTTTGGCCTCTTAGATTTTCCATTTGTTTTTTCATTCTTTCTTATGCTACATTTGCCTGTAAAGTTAAATGGTTTTACTGAGTGGAAAGGTTGGCACAAAGATTTATTTGACCCACAGGAGATAATGCGCTGTATAGACTGCTTGGAAGAGCTGTATTCTATCTCTTCAAACTAATAGCAACAGGCATTTTACTGAGTTTAATTCTTTTTTGTTGGCTGCAAATTATTGACGGTAATATTAAAATGCAATTCACACGGGAAGACTAAAGCAATAAGAGAATCATTTGGAGCAATCTCAAGAAACTCTCAGACTAAGAAAAAAAAAATCAGTCTAGCACTCAAATGTATGCCACTGAATGCAGATATTAGCTAAACAGTAAACTAACCTGATTTCTTAAATATAGGGTTTTTTTTATTTCGGCATCGATTTCCAATATTATCTATGAAATAATTGAAATAGGAACAGTTGGTCATTTGTATTTTGACTATGCATATAGTACTGTGATGAACTAGGGTATGAAAATTACATTTAGTCATCAACACAGATTTATCATTCTGAGTAACTCATGGCAAGTTTGTTTCCTTAATCTAAAGCTCGTCGACTGATAATGACATCAATGTGCGGTCTAAAACGGTCACTACACCGAAGGCTACGTAACTCAACATTATTAAAGGAATCATTTCAAAAATGAAAATTTGCTGAGAATTTACTCTCAGGCCATCTAAGATGTAGATGAGTTTGTTTCTTCATCAGAACAGATTTGGAGAAATTTAGGATTCCATCACTTGCTCGGCAATGGATCCTCTGCAGTGAATGGGTGCCGTCAGAATGAGACTCCAAACAGCTGATAAAAACATCACAATAATCCGCAAGTAATCCACATGACTTCAGTCCATCAATTAACATCTTGTAAAGTGAAATGCTGCATGTTTGTAGGTAACAAATTCATCAAGATGTTTTAACTTCAAAACCCTGCTTTCGGCAAAAAAACGGGCCCTCCATAATATTGCTTTCTCCAGTGAAAAAGTCATCGCATCTCAATCAGCAGATAAATATGCACAAATCAAGCACAGTTGACAGAGCCAAAACAGTTCTATACAAATATGTGGGTGGATTTTTATGTGAGAGGACAACTAGAGATGGACTTTTTCACTGGAGGAGGCGTTATTATTGATTATGGACTCATATTTTGGTCAGAAGCAATGGTTTAAAGTTAAAATGGCAAATTATTGGGTGAACTATTCCTTTACTATCATTCATTCAATGCATCATCTAAACTATTGCATGGATCTATTGCAATAAAATAAAGAAAAACCAAAGATGGCCAGTGATATAAAATTAGATTATATTAAATTGAAACTGCATTGTCTGTATCATTTTTTTAAGCAAAGGTGTAATATCCAGTCTATGAGGTATGACATCTTGAAAGAGCACCACACTTCAGAGGGCAGTTTCAGCTGGAGAGAGGCGACCAAAAACAGGGACCGTTTAAGAAAAACTTCTCTCATTACTATTTCTATCACATTTCATTAACTCAAAGCGTCATGAGGATCTACGCTGGGCTTGTTTGTTATTTGTATGGGTGTTTGTGAGGGTTTCAAACCCCAAGCCTGTGGCAGTCTGGGTGGTCGTCTAAGCTGCCAAAGATGCCCACTGAATGTTTAGATTTGGAGATTTATTTTATTTGTATTCAGGATGAATATGCAAAATGGAAAGTGCAATCCTCTTTAGCACATCCTGTTAACAGCAGGTCGTTCATCTGTCCAGACTGTGGTTGGTCTGCTGAGACGCTGGCTGGCATACACAGATGACCAAGGTGCGTTGGCAAACCCCACCTACTCTCAGTTTAGTGGGCAAACATTTATTCACCAATCCAAGCGTATAATCACCCTTTCTGAGCAAGAGCACAAAAATATGCCAATAAAGTTTAATGTTTTTTTTATTTGGTACATTGATGATATCCAATAGTACTATGCTATTCTGATATACAGTACATTGGCACAATAAATAAATAAATATATAAATAAATATTGCATTTATTTATAAATAAAATAAATAAATGAAAACATTTTTCATCACAATGAAAGCATACAGTAAATACACAGTACCTTGTGAAAGTATGCATACCCCTTAATCCCCCCAGAAACACATTTTATGTCGCAGCCTTATGTTACACTGCTTTTAAATTACTTTTACTTGTTTTGTTTTTTAACTACACTTCATTTATGTAAACTATTAAATGTGAACTACATTCTATGCACCTGAGTTAACTTTTAATTGGCTCAGGTTACAGTGAAAAGAAGCATATTTTTTATTGAGGCCAGTATATATACTAGAGCTGTTTGATTATATTTTTATACAGTGGTATTTACATGATATTCAAAAGCGTTTTTACAAATATGATGGGATTACCTTGCTACATGCCAAAATGACACTTTTTTGTAAGTGTAATTAGCCGGTTATTATACTGTAAACATGATCAGTTGTTTTAGAATTCTTACAATTCTTCTTCTTTTAAAACACCCAGCATTTCACATTGTCTGTTTCATGCTACTTCAGGCTCACTGAATAGAGATTTGATCTGCTGTCATGTTTATAAAAAAGAAAAGAAAGAAAGAAACTACTCTCCTCACTCGCTTTGTATTCAGTCTGCCCGGGCTGCTACTCGAGTCATCTGGTACGTATTACCTGCACACATGCTCCAGACAGCACCGGCTGACATTCAGGGTTAAACAAATCCAGCCAGTACACAGGCAATAGATCAGTCCAACACCAGTGCTCTCACACTGGCTACTGTGTACATCCACTCTGCCTGTTTTTCTACAGCTGCAACAGACTGAACAGCATGTTCTAGCACAGCTTTTGTTTTGCTGCTGTCATACTAGCAGATTCTTCCAAGAGAACATAAAGTACATTAATTGCAAGGACAGTCTCTAAACCCTGAGGCTAAGGAGTAAGTTCACTCTAAAGTTGTGCCAGTTTTATGAACAATGTTTCAGAACAAAAACCTGTCTTTTTCACTAACCAGTCTAATTATCTAATTTAAATATGCAGTTGCAAATCAGGAGCTTACACAAAAATAAAAAGCGTGAGAGATCTCTAGCTGGGAAAGTTAGCACGGTCCAGTCACTCCTTCTGGCTCCAGAATTTTGCAAGTACACAGTAGCTGCGTATTTGTGAAATAACCATTTCTGCAAGCAAGATATAAATAAAGAATATTTAATTATATTACACTTTAAACATTAACAATCAAAATAATTAATTGATTTGAGTAGGGAAAACTTAAATTAAGCAAATAAATTCAAACTTTTATGAGTATTTAGAACTTTGTTTTTCTTTTGAGTTCACAAAACTGACACATTTTAAGAAATCTGATTGTTTAATTGTTTTTTAGTTTAATTAACTTATTAATTTAATTTGGATTAATTTAAATTTAACTAAAACTGAGCAGGAATTTCTATTTCCCACCATGCTTTTCCATGGTTTGCCATGGTTTCTTGGTTTAAGAACAGTACTGTATGTCAGATGTTTAACAATATATTGCCTTTATTCATTCAGTATTGGCTATGCTAATCAAAGCACGGTGTTACCAATTAGCAAGTTAGCATTTACTGAATTAACTAGTTATTGCTATAAGTTTCAATACTAAAAATATTTCAGTTAAATGTATGAGTTAACTTACTCAAATATTTAAAGTTAAGAGCAATTAACATATATGAGTACAAAATAAAAATCTGCTTACTTAAACTTTGAATTTATTAACTTAAAATTTTTGATGTAACTGATAACCCTAATTTTTTTTTTATGTTATTTCAACATATTCAGGTTTACAGTCTATAGTGTTGATGTTTTGCCATCATCTGAGACAAAAGGAAAAGCCCAAAATTGTAATGCATCTCACAAAACTTTAATTTTTATGGACCAAGCTAAACACCGTTGCCATTACCTGCCATTCCAGCGCTATCTTACGACCAATGTGTATGTATTTTACAAGGTGGCTAATTCGTACGACCTCACTCAAATCACCATTTTGTGTGATTTGTCTAGACCCCGGTGATTGATAGGTTTAGGGGCAGGGTTAGGTGTAGGTCATTTGTACAAATTCATATGAATTGTGCAACTCGTAAAATACATACGATTTAGCATACGAATGAGGTCGTACGAATTAGCCACCTCGTAAAATATGTATGAATTTGCAGTGAGATCGGGTTGGCCATTCCCCCGATCCTGTTTCATTTCAAGTTTGTCAAAATTAAGATGTATTGCAATTCATATGACTGCAATAAGTGAATTGTTGAATCAAATTCAGTTCATTTAATTTTTACTTTCTTCAATCAAATTTCAGTTTTTTATTCTCAGTAACCTCATTTATGTCTCAAACAACCTTGCAGCACATCCCAGATTTCTAATCACGTACTCTCTTTCTCTCTATAAATTAAATACAAATGAAATCTCCATTTATCTATAAAATCTTCAAACATCTATTTTTTAAAGCTTTGTTACAAGGCACAATATGTTAAACACTAAAGTCTGTCAAAATAAAAATTTGCAGTTCATATAAATGTCATGTTTATCTACAAAATTGTTTCATATTTTCCATTTCTTGACACTTATTTCAGTTATATTAATAGTTTTCAATTGATTTAATTGCCACTTTCCTAAATTAAAAATCAAATCACAAATTTTAACCTCAGCAGATTGATGATTTCTAATCACATATGCTAGGAGGTTCTGCACCAGCTGAGGAACTGCCATTGAGATGAATGGGAATGCTAACAGATAGCTCTTTCTAGGTATCACAGACCTCCTTGGATTGAACCAATAATCATATAATGGGTTAGCAGTCTAAATCACATATCACAATCTCAGATTATAAGTCTACAACCACAACTTAAAAAAAGTTATAAATGATGTGTCACTCACTGAATAGAAAATGGCTAAGAAATCAAAGACAGAAATGTGATGTTCTAGCAGATGTTATCTGTTAAATGCTGATTTATCAGCTTATGAAACGGGTCTTAAACAAGTAACGGCTAGCTCTGAGTTTCTCTCATGCATACGGGTTCCCCGCATGTACAGAAAGCTTGAAATCCTTTTAGTATTTACCCTCTGTCCGATTTCTCACTTCATCACATATCAATTGGAACTGACAGCATAATTATCAGATCATCCAGAATTGATCTTCATCCATGTGGGTCAGTTCCAAGAAAAAAGGGAGGGTGAAAAGGAATAAATAAAGGGGTGGAAGAAGAAAAAAAACAATCCTCTTTGGAGAGCTGGCGATGGTTCAGTCGTCTTGTCAGCGAGACACGTATGGTTACAGGGAGGCAGCAGTTTGGAGATTGCGTTCCGGGTGTTCCCTTGATGTACCCTGACAGGAACCAGATTCAGAGCCGAGTGGCGGCGTCTGAGCTCTTTTCTTTTTATTTGTCTGGCTCCTTTGGGTTTTTCCTGGCCCTGTAGGGTCGGTTCGGAGAGTCTAAGGCCATTTATGCAGCTTGCTAGTGGAAATAACAAATACAGGGAGAAAAAGTCTTAACTTTCTGTAACAGAGGAGGAGACCACAATCATGCTATTGTTCACAATAAAAAAAAAAAAAAAAAACAGAGGTCAATTTTGGTGTTTTTCAGATGGTTGTAAGTCTAAACAGATATCAACATATGTTACATAACAGCATTCATATGTGGCATGCATTTCTAAGTATGAAAAAAAAAATATCTAAATATTCAATAAAAGGTAACCAGAGCATTTATGCAATACATTTACAGTATACAGAACAAAAGCAGGAGTTTCAAGTTCATGATCATGACCATCAAACTTATTGGTAAATTCTTGATATCAAATGAATTATGTTACGTTAAATGTTCCCACTTCAAAAAATCATGTAAAATTGTAAAATTGCCTCCAAGTAACTTACATCTGATCCTAGTTTTTCCTATTGATCTATGATTATACTAAGAAACAATGTTGTGTAATATATAATTTATTAATTTACAGTCTTTGACAACTTTGAAAAAGTAGTTAGCAACCTACTAATGAAAAGTAGATTAAAAGTACATTAACAGTATTTTAATTCGAGGTGGGCAATAGAACATAGCTAAATTTGATATTTAGAAAAATTCTTTTAATAAAATAAAAACAAAATACAAAAAATGCTACAACAGATTAGTGAATCATTATTTTGAACCGCCTCATTTAAGTTTAAGGTCTGAACTAGCAATTCACTAAAATGAAACCGATTTACTAATGCTTCATATTTCAATTGGGGGTGGGCAGTACAATTAATATTTATAAATATTAAAAATATTTGTTAAAAACAGGATATCATAATATTTGTGTATCACTGAAAAAAAAATGAATAAAATAAAATGCTACAGTACATTGAACAAATGAGTGAATCATTCTTGATACAGTAAAAAAAATTAAGCATCCGAACAAACTACTCAATAAATGAACCAGACTTCCTAATGCTTCATATTTAAATTGGGGGGGGGGGGGCAACATTATAAAAACAAATTATGTTTTATTAAATTATTTTTTATAATTACTATACAAGTTCATTAAAATGAGCAAACAAACTATTCATTAAAGGGGTCATGTGTTGCGATTTCAAGTTTTCCTTTCTCTTTGGAGTGTTACAAGCTGTTCGTGCATAGATAAGATCCCTAAAGTTGCAAGGACTAAAGTCTCAAACCCAAAGAGATATTCTTTATGAAAGTTAAGACTCGTTCACACCCTCCTGAAACGCCTTGTTTAAACAAGCCCCCCACATGTCTAAGTCACGATGTGGGAAGATTTGCATAACGCCGCCCAAATGTTCACGAAAAGAAAGAATGCATAACTTTGATTCTCGCTGTAGTATTGTTACCGCCATTGAGACGCTGTGTGTTTTGTTGTGAAAGTGAAACTACTTTATTTGGCCTTCCAAAAGAGGATGCAACTAGAAATCAGTGGTTAAGTTGTATTTACAACACTGTTCCAGAACAGCTCAAAATTCAGATGTGTGCAGCGTATTTTACGGAGGACGAGGACTGGTAGCCTACAATGCCAGTGTTCTGATAAATAATGCTGACTCACAGCCTGTACGTACGTTTTCATATTTAAAGAATTTGCCACTGATGATTCAAACATGAGTTTTGAGCAGTGTAGAGTAGTGCTTGTTGTTTGTCCTTTCTCCAATCATAAATGCAGACATGGTTTTATGTTTATGCTGCACGATGCAACGCAACGCCTAAAAAGACAGTATAAGTCATTATAATGAGTAATTATGTCCCCTCTGGATGCTAAAAATGCCTCATTTGTAATGGGTTTTATTGGTTTTGTCTCGTCCCGCCAGGACACAGCATCACAGTATGGTAAGGGCGTAACATTTCCGTCACACAATTGAAGTATTTGACCAATCACAATGCACTGGATAGCTGGCCAATCAGCGTACACCTTGCTTTTTAGAATGATGAGCCTTGTAAAAATTGACGCGTTTCAGAAGGCGGGGCATAGAGGAGAAACAATAATGTACAGTATGTGGAAAATAATGTTTTTTTTTTAACCTTAAACCGCATAAACACATTTCATTACACCAAATACACAAAATAATGTTCTTTTTTAGCAACGTCATATGACCCCTTTAAAATGAGTCAGATTTACTAATAAGAGGGGATGTTTTAGAAGCATGTTTTCAATTACAAATAACATTCTGTGATGATACACTCCAGGAAAAGCAGAAGGAAAAAGTAGCGCACAAATTATTATTATCTTTTTTACAAAGGCTGGCATACAGTTATGCTACTGAACAACACAAAGTTAGCAGTGTCACTACTTTAGGCATGGTTCATATTTTTCAAAACCTGAATGTCTTTCTTTTTATCTGTGGAACTCTAAATAAATTATGAAAGTCAACTGACATTAATTTCATGGACAAACAGAACATCCCCTGTCTTTCATATGAAGCTTGTGGGAAGTTTGTTTGGGCACTTCACTGATTTATTCAGCATGATTTAATGACTGCATACTTTGGGCTTTATCTTAACAGTCAGGTCATCTCATTACATCACTGACTCTGAACTCTTCTGTGGAGAGCCACGGTTTGGCTCTCTCAGTGCCGTTCTGTTAATATGTTTAGCACAAAGATGGTCCAGGCCGACAGTAATTAGACTACATAGTAACACAAAACGATGGTTTTCACTTGAGAGTCAGTTCTAACCACCTCCACTCTGTGCTGCATTACGCGGTGCGGAACGGGGCCCGTCCTGTGCCAAATCTGTGCCTTTCACACCATTCTCAGACAGTTTTCCACCTCAAATGCCGAGAAAAAAAAAAACCCTGGTCGTGGGTGGTTTACAGGGGTCAGTCCACCGACAGAGTGCGCATTTCATGAGAACGCAGCCACTTAATTCTGAACCATTCGTCAGATTTACCCATTTACATGAGGACAGCTATCATTTTGTGCAAACGCTGACATTGATTAATGAGGCGTTTCAGTTAATAAGCAATACAAACAAATGAGAGGTCTTGAGAGAGAAGATGGTCCTCATTTAACTCCTGTTTGTTGTCTTACTGGGGTTCATAAAGATTGCTTCCATATGATTGCTGTATTAATTCAAGCAGAATCGGGTTGGGACTCGTGATTTAAAAGATTTGGTTTTTATTAGGTGGAAAAACAAACCTTGTAGTTTGAAACTACCAAAACACGGAAAATTCTATCCGCATGTTAAAATTTAGTTTGATATATATCCAGTAGGTTTGTGACTTTATCTGTGTTACAGTGCAGTGGATCAGACTTACTGAATATATGTATGTGTGTGTTACCATAAAATGTTCCCCATAATTTAGTGTCAATTTGCACCCGCTTTTTATTTTCAGAGTGTGCTAAAATATTTTTAAATCAAATTAGCGATGCCATAAATGACCATCTGATTGCCAGCAGGGATCCGTGCCATTTGGAGACGGAAAATTTAGATGTGCAATGAAAAATGATAAATTATTGAACAGAGACCAAAACATATCAGCACTCTGACTGACCCTTTTTTCCCCGCCTGAGTAAAAATATTAGCACAAAAAGTCCTTATTAATGGTGGCGATGTTATTTTAACTAGTTTGAATCACCTTTGGTCTCTGCCAGTCCCTGAGAGCTTATAAGTTCTTTCGTGCAACAGAAACAGCGCATGAAAAGTTTTCTCCACTGGTTTAACGCAACACTAGCAGAGAACAAGCACTCCCGTCTTCTCTACTTGAGCGCAGTGAAGCGGTGTGAGACAGAAATGACAGAGGAGGCAGCAGATCACCATGTGTCTCCTGAAAACCACCTGTCCACAAATTGTGATAATCAGTTAGTCTAAAATAATTAAGATTATTTGTCCAAATTCAATTAAGTGTAAAAGTCATTTCTTTTAACCACAGTTTATTCCCAGTGGCATCAGTATTTGAGTGTTGGAAAGCTGCTTTGAAAATTGATCTTGCCAAATTACAAGTTTCGAAGAGTCAACCTTTGGAAAAGGTACTACACTACAAACTACTAACAAATGCTAACTACCGGTGGGCAATATCTTTTAATAAAATGCAATATATCATCAGAGCTGTGTTTTTCTTAAATAAATAACAATGAGGGGATTTGTTTCAATGTATGAATCAACTGACCAATTAGGGAGACAGAGCATTAAATTTGAGAGGACAAATGTACACAATGCACGTCATGGCCAGGATTTCTATATTGCCTAAAATATCCAGGTTTTGGCTTTGTTTACACTGCACTGACCAATCATTGTATGACATCAAAGTACTGTGAGAGCTGCAGAGAGCATGGCTCCTTTCAAATCGTTCTCACGGTACTTTGATGTCATACACCGATCGGTATGTGCAGTGCCGCTTCAAGTCAAACACACCTAATATGTACAGCATTTGTATTTGCATCGCTTTGACCATTCTTTGTAGATCCTGCCTTCTCACATGCCACAATTGCTTGATTATGTACAATGCCTGCATGCTATTGGTCAAACTACTTTTCGATCATTACCTTCAGCAAGTATGAAGACAGGAAAACAAAGCCAAAACCTAGATTATTTAGGCAATATAGAAATCCTGGCCAAGAGACATGTCCGGGAAAAAGTGCACGTATGGTCACCCTAGATTACTGGACTTTCTGCACTTTATGAAAGAATATGATTCGATTATTGCCTCAGCTCACTTGATGTCATTTAAAAAGCTGTATTTTTAAAACATCTAAGCTAGTGCCACACAAAAATATCATTTGGGATCTCTACTTTTAGTTAGTTGACCTGTGGTGTGACATACTAAACCATTTCAAAAAGTATATTGCTAATTACTACAGGTTTATTATAAATACAATTCATTAAAAATAGCTGCAAGAAGCAATTTGGGGCCAAGCACCAAAGGTGCAGCAAGCATAGCAACCACTGCAAGCACTACAAGCATAACAGTCACAGCAAACACATCAAAGCACATTACACCGAACATAAGCTCTACAATGTGTATCTCAAAAGCACAAAACATTCTTATGATTTTGTATATAAGTGCGACACGTTATGTGCCACACTGGATTCATACACATGACCTACAGTAGATGGTTCGGGGCCTGTGGCTCAGCAGAGTGCACCACTCAGTCAGTGCACACTCATCATGCTGCTGAGGAAAGCATTCAGTGTGAGAATGATCACAAAAAAACATTACTTAGCATGTTGACCAAATTAGCATGCTGAGCCACGTTATTATACTAACATATTTTACAGTTAGTCTGATTCCTGAAGAGTCACATTACATAGAACGGCAACTGATTAGCATGTTAACAAATTACCACACTAAGCTAACTAGCATAAGTCAACAAACACAGGCACAGTCAACTTTGGAGAGGTATTTCTCAGGAGCTGTAGGAAATATAAAAAATCTGTTCAGTCATTTCTATGCGGCTAGGTCCAAAGATAATCTGATCAGATTTTGAACAAAATTGGACACAATTTGTAGGAGGAGTAGCAAAAAAAAAAAAAAGTCATTTACTTGGGGAAAAACAAAATGTTGGAAAATGAAAAATGAGATTTCAGAGGTTATAAGCGTTTTTTTGCAAAAGATTTTTATATCTCTGGAACACTAGGTGGCGCTGTCTTCAAACTTCTCAATTACCTTCAGTATAAGATGTCAATGATCCCTACCATTTTTTTTTTCAAATTGTTCAAAAGATATTGCAATTTATGACAAATTTCAAAATGGCAGACCGGCAGTTCATCTGATCTTGGCAGAATTGGTATCTTTGGATTCGGCATGGCGAAGGAATCCAACAATCATAATTTTCTGACTAACTTTTCAAAAGTTATAAACAAAAAAGTCAATTTTTGGTATCTCATGACCTGTAGGTGGTGCTGTTCCCAACTTTGGTATGGACCCTCAGATCATGGTGCTGATGAAGCGTACAGAGTTTATTTTCAGTTGACCAAAGTTTGGCCGAAATACAGCCTCTGAACCAATTTTGGGTCAACATTAAGTTCGCAACTTCGTTACTTTTGAACAAAGATGAATAGCAAAATTCAGTCATTTTTGTGTGGCTCGGCCCGAAGATCATCTAAACCTCTAAAATTTTGTAAGAATTGGACAAATTTGAAAGAAGGAGTAGCAAAAAAATAGAATAGAGACTAGAGTATTTACACTTTTAAAACCCCATTTGTCAAACCATAGGTCATTTAAAGTGAACTAAAAGGAAAAAATGTGACAAACACTTACAGAACCTAAAATATAATTATATACAAATATATATAAAATACAAAAACATACATTTTGATGTATTCATATGAATTTTATCACTTGCAGTAATGATTTCCATATGAAATATGCACACATCTGGTTTTCAAGTTCACCTTAATGTACTCAACGAGGCCTTAAAACGTTTAAAAAATACATTTTGCATAGCCAAAATTTTTAAACAAGTTGTCAAAATTTATTTTCAATGTATCGTTTTAAAGCATTAATCTTTAAATCTTCATAAAAGTTATGGTTTGATATATTCACACTGCACTAGCATGAAATAATCCATTCACTGACTTCCTGTTCAGCTAGAATAGTTGTTTCATGCTGTCATTTACTTAACACTTGTATAAAACTAAACTCTTTTTTTGAATTGAAAAGAATAAAATGCACTGGCATTTCGAGTCCTCTGACGTTGAAATCACAGAACCAGGTTTTGTTGCAGGACTTTACTAATTATCCCATGCCGAAACAAAAACAATACTTTCTGTGCGAGTTAGATTTCACTGCACAGCCATGCCCCTAAATGATGGCGGCATACATAATGACCTCAGCCAGGCCAAAGTAATTTTGGACGCCACTTTCAATCAGCGACATAACCACAAAACATTACAGTGATGCAGAGTGATGCTTTTGGAAATAACATCCTTCACTGTAAAATTATTATCAATATACGCATTGGGAAAACAGGTGGGAAAAACAACAAATACAAAAATGAAACCTCAAAGAGCAGATGACAGCTGGGACGTTTCATCTCAAACCACGGCAGAATGGATGATGGCAGCTGGATTATGATGCCGCTTGGAGGACTGCAGGCCGCCCCTTGTAATGCCCAGGAGCCTTTGAGTCTGTGAGTGGTTTTGCCTCCTTGGTAATAAGTAAGATACTGCATGCAGCCTCACAGCAAATGTCTGCAACGTGCCGCTAAAATTAACTCCCTGAAACCAGATGAAATTCCCAACAGAATAAACCCTCTTGACTCTGTTACACAAAGGGCTTCCAAGACCATTGGCTGAAAGAAAAGCAGCAGAAGGGGTAACCTAAGAAGTTAATTGACTTTTGTCTGGCATGCACATAGGGCATTGTGTTTCGGGCTCAAACAAGTGGCCCAAAACTGCATGTGAAATCTGAAAGTGACACATTTGGCATCGCCTCAATCTGTCAGTATACAGTCAAATACAGTCAATACATGAATGATTTAATTCAGAACTTCCATGGAAAATTCCATGTTTACAACTGTGTCTCTAGGATGTTTGGGTTGGTGCTTGTAAGCCGATGCCAACAATAATGTAAATTATCACATAAATTATCACCAAATTTTGAGGAATTAAAATTCAAATGGAAGAAACTATGATAATGAATTCCTAACCCTACAACAGTGCCAAAAATTCTGATAATGATGTTTCAGACAAAATTACATGACTGCTTTTCCACAACTTTGAATGTCACATATTCAGTCATTTTTATTTAATGTATCTGTGTAAAAAACGATCATGTTATCTTTAAAAGAATTCTATAAAATTAATAATTTTATGTCGAAAATATCTGACAAACTCCTAAACCTACAATGGTTTGGAAGTGCACGGGGTTTCATTGTGGGATATGGCACAATATAAGCATACATTCTGATCATTTCTTGGCATAAGTAACTTGCAATTATCATTAAAGGCCAGCAATAAATATTTTCTTTTTTTTATTCCATAATGTCAATATACACACATAATCAGATATGCCCCTTGGCAGCTGTGCTGTCTGATTATTTGATTACATTTTTTTATTTTTTATTTTTTGAAGATTATTCAGTGAACACATCTTTATAGCTTTGCTGATTGATTGCTAATTAAGGTTTGTATAAACAGATCAATTAGGACAGTTTAGAGATGCTTCAGTAGCTCTAGGATTTTCTTTGTTTTAAATTCAATCATTTTAATAAAATATATTTTTTATAGTTTGCACAGTCCCTTATCAATGCAAAGTCATAAATTATTTGTTTTTATGCTGATATTGTCCATCTTTTGTTTAACTTGTTTCTAAAATTTTGGAAGGCACTGTAAGTATGAGGTATATAAGTGATGTTTACATTAATACTAATTTATAAAAGCAAAGGTAGATGTTTCAGTTAATTTATTTTGAAAGCCTTTTTAGATTTTTAAAGCTTATTTTAAAATTCATACCTCAACTGAGTGTGATGCCAGCTCTTTCAAAGAACATTGCTTTCTGAAATAAATCTTTAGCGTTTTAAGTAATACCAGACCAGGAATTTCCTTAAAAGCAGGAACTGGAAGTTTGAGTGGGAGTTTTAACAGCGTTTGCAGGCTTTGTCCAGGTGGAAACACACACACACACACACACACACACACACACACACGCACTCTTACACACTCAGCTGGGCCTCACATGTTCATGGACGCCTTCCAACGGTTGTATTGGTAAGGACTTCCTCTCTGCTTACCTGTGTGCTTTTGGCAGCCATGAGGGTCATGGAGACCCTGAGGGAGAGCTGACCTTCTGTCTGACCCGCTCAGGCCAGACACGGGAGTTCCTTTCACCCACATCAAAGCAGCCATTTGTCTTATGTAATAAATAGTGGTCTAATTCTGAGGGACACCCATAAAAAGAGCTTATTTTTTCGTTTTGTTTTAAATTATGACTGGATCAAGAAAAGCAAGTGCAGAGCAGCATTATGTCCTCAGGCAGAAAAACCTTAAATTAATCATGTGGGGAAATGAAGAAGAAAAAATATATATATATATAATTCAGGAGGTTTCAGATAAAATCTCTCTGTACATAAATGATCAGTTGACTCATTGACCCTTTGCTGGAAAGAGCAATTAAAGGCCAGAGACAACAATCTAAGACATGAAACTCCCTAAAATAAATAAATGTAGGCTACTGCCCAAGGTCTTCCCTCTGTTTTAAACAAGATTTGTAAAAAGCAAAATACACATTTATATAAGTGTCCAGTTGTAACTTTATGGTTCGTGGTGTGCTGCAGCAAAGTGATTAAAGTCAGAGCTCAGCTAGTAATCAGACGGTTTCTCGTGCAAAGGAGGCGCTTTACCAATCTGTCTGTAATACGTGTAGGGTGCAATGAATATATACACACACAGATATATATATATATATATATATATATATATATATATATATATATATATATATATATATATATATATATATATATATATATATATATATATATACAAATCCGATTCCAAAAAATTAGGGACACTGTACAAATTGTGAGTAAAAAAGGAATGGAATAATTTACAAATCTCATAAACTTATATTTTATTCACAATAGAATATAGATAACATATCAAATGTTGAAAGTGAGACATTTTGAAATTTGGATTTCATGAGAGCTACACATTCCAAAAAAGTTGGGACAGGTAGCAATAAGAGGCCGGAAAAGTTAAATGTACATATAAGGAACAGCTGGAGGACCAATTTGCCACTTATTAGGTCAATTGGCAACATGATTGGGTATAAAAAGAGCCTCTCAGAGTGGCAGTGTCTCTCAGAAGTCAAGATGGGCAGAGGATCACCAATTCCCCCAATGCTGCGGCGAAAAATAGTGGAGCAATATCAGAAAGGAGTTTCTCAGAGAAAAATTGCAAAAAGTTTGAAGTTATCATCATCTACAATGCATAATATCATCAAAGATTCAGAGAATCTGGAACAATCTCTGTGCGTAAGGGTCAAGGCCGGAAAACCATACTAGATGCCCGTGATCTTCGGGCCCTTAGACGGCACTGCATCACATACAGGAATCCTACTGTAATGGAAATCACAACATGGGCTCAGGAATATTTCCAGAAAACATTGTCGGTGAACACAATCCACCGTGCCATTCACCGTTGCCGGCTAAAACTCTATAGGTCAAAAAAGAAGCCATATCTAAACATGATCCAGATGCGCAGGCGTTTTCTCTGGGCCAAGGCTCATTTAAAATGGACTGTGGCAAAGTGGAAAACTGTTCTGTGGTCAGACGAATCAAAATTTGAAGTTCTTTTTGGAAAACTGGGACGCCATGTCATCCAGACTAAAGAGGAAAAGGACAACCCAAGTTGTTATCAGCACTCAGTTCAGAAGCCTGCATCTCTGATGGTATGGGGTTGCATGAGTGCATGTGGCATGGGCAGCTTACACATCTGGAAAGGCACCATCAATGCTGAATAGTATATCCAAATTCTAGAACAACATATGCTCCCATCCAGACGTCGGCTCTTTCAGGGAAGACCTTGCATTTTCCAACATGACAATGTCAGACCACACAGTGGTAAACATGGCCTTGTCCCAACTTTTTTGAGATGTGTTGATGCCATGAAATTTAAAATCAACTTATTTTTCCCTTGAAATGATACATTTTCTCAGTTTAAACATTTGATATGTCATCTATGTTGTATTCTGAATAAAATATTGAAATTGGAAACGTCCACATCATAGCATTCTGTTTCTATTCACAATTTGTACAGTGTCCCAACTTTTTTGGATCCAGGTTTGTATTTGGAATCAGGTTTGTATATATATAATGTATATAAATATCTCATTAGAATAATATGTGATATAAATACATAAAAAATAAATACCTTAAACTTATTTATTACTTCAGGTAGTTGTCAAGGCAACATTTCTCATTTTCGTTTCGTTAAGTTGAAGTATTTAAAAACCTAATAATAATATATGTAAAAATAAAATATAACATATAAAATACATATATTTTTATTTTATTTTATATAAATAAAAATATATTTTTGGTTTAGTTTAATTAAGTTAAGTACTTAAATACTTAAAACTAAAAACTTACTTAAAACTTATATATTTTTATATAATTATATATATTATATTATTATATTAAAAATATAAAAATGACAAAACACAGCAAAATTACTAAAACGAAGTAAAATTAAAAATATAGAGAAAATACCCAAATTAAATGTAATTCAGAATATTAACAAAGGCCCCATTTACACTGCATGGTTCAAGTGACCCAATTCCGATTTTTTCCTCTCATGTGGCACAGATCGGATATGACCGGTGAACGTGTAAGAAGGAAAAAAACCGCATGGATTCCGATTTTCTCAGATCGGATTCAGGCCTCATTCATATGTGGTAATAAATCGGATATGAATCAGATACGTGCATTTGCGTGTGCCATGTAAGCAGACAAATCGGATATTCCCCAGTAAATGCGAGTCGTACGTCTTTAAAAAAAGTGACGTCAACTCAGGTGGACACCACCAACTGAGATCACATGACTTATTATAGGCGCGATGGAGGACGAAGGATACGCACAGTGGAGCAATGCGGAGTTTTCATGTCCTTTAAGTCTTTGGGGCGAAGAGACAGTGCAGGCAAAAATGCAGGGTTGTTACAGAAATAAATCCGTGTTTGAAGACATTTCACGAGATATGGGGAGGCACGGTTTAAGCGCTTTTTTCTCCGCCGTACAAGACCAATGTTTTGCTGATTTTTTTTTTTGTTGACTTTTCAATATATTATGGAAAGCAAAACACTGTATAATTTTATTTGCATCTGCATCCATTGTATTTCGCGCTGTTTTACTTCCTTTTCCGAGTCAGAACGTCTACGTTTGGTAGTTTCAGCAGTGTATAGTGTAAATGCAAAAATCGGATACGGGTCACTTTTAAAAAGATGATGTAAGCGGGTCGTCAAAAAAATCGGATATAGTCAGAAAATCGGATTTGGGCATCAAGACCTGCAGTGTAAATGCAGCCAAAAACTACAAAGTGTGATCAATTATACTAAAATAACACTGATGACAACTTAAATGTGACAACCTCAAAGAAACATGAACAAAACTATGCAAAGCAAAAAGTATACATCCCAGACTACAGTATAGATTTACTTGTAATGAGAATAAAGAGAACACTCTATAGTTACAGAGCCAAAACATTATTAATTAGAACCACAATTTCTTCTATTTTTTCCAGAATTCACCTCTAAAGGTGTTTCCTGCTTTTCTATCCGAGGTTCTCCTCTGTGGTCTCGCCTGCTCCCCAGATACTTGTTATAAATAGGAGCGCATTAAGTTTCTCTGGGTGGGGATAAATGACTAAATATGAGGCACATCTCTCTCTCTTTCTCCCACACCACGTGTGGCCTTGTGGGGCAAGGAGAGCAGCTCTGGCCCCTGTGATCTCCGGCAGAGCCTGGATGAGCTCTCTCTGTCAGGAGCAGAACCTCCCCACCCTCCTGCGGCCCATCAATCACTGCTGCAGGCTCTCTCAGATCTCCACGCAAAACCCTTCATTTACTCACTGGCTCTGTATGCTGCTTCACATGGGAACATTTAGGAAGGGGGAGAAAAGGCAAGAAGTCCCTTTGTCCCTGTGTTTTTGAGGAAGGGGGGTTGGATTTTCACGGATGCAATATAGTGGATAATCATCCATTATTAAGGATCTAACCCACAGATATTTAACAGATTTATAGCAGAATTACTTTTCTCTGCCTTTGCTGTAAATCACAAAGATTATGCAATTGATGAGGAACCTCCTGAGAAACTTAGGACTTTCTATCAGTCTAATGTGTTCTAAATAGTATTGCTGAAGTTAATGTGCATTAACCTTTTAGATGAACTGTTTAACATTTAATGCATGAATGGACTTTTATCTTACTATTGCATATATATTTATGTCAAAAAAGTCCAGAATGGTATTAATAACTTACATAACTTCAAAAATTAATGAAATGAAATTGCAATTAATTTTAGTTTTAGTATTGGTCACATTAACCTCATATTCATAATCACCTCCTCATATTCTTGAGCTGATTTTCTGCAAGCATTCTGAGAAGCACAGGATGGTGAAAAGTGTCTCTATATGACCGGTGGTTGACATAGAAGAGCTGAAAAACAAGATGACTTGAGTGACATCAGCCAGAAACAAAAGGCAGAGACATGAATCATCACAATATCTAATTTATTACATTTTTTTTTTTTTTTGGTTGATAAATAAATAAATAACTTGCTTGTTGTTTTGCTTGGTTACAGACCACACATAAAAAAGATACATATCATAAAATAAAATACAAATATAATAAAAACTGAGTATATAAAAAATTAAAAATAAATAAATGAAATTTAATAGAATGAATTATTTATTTATTTAATTAATTAATTTAAAAAAATTGTAAGTATATAAATGAACACTAGATTACTCTGTTCATTATGTTTTTACCAAATATAAACAAATAAATAAGTAAATAAGTAAAAATGTATAAATCTGTTAATTACTTAATTTTAAAATTAAGTATATAAAAGAACACTAGCTCACCAAAATAACCAAATAAAAAACCAATAAAGACCATAAAATAAAAAAAACTATATAAAAGTATTTAAAAAATGAAAACAATAAAAACAATAAAAATTAAATAAACACTAAATAAAATTAATTTATTCACTAAAAATGTTGTTACTTATCAATTAAAATATAAATAAAACGCATAAAATAAAAACTTTGAATAAATAAATAACATAAGCATTGAACTGTTTTGTACACTGAATTCTGTAATCCGTAATAAGTGTGTGACTAAATAATGATTTGTCAAATGCATCAGCCTATGAAAGCATTTAAAAAAACACAGCATTAAAGAAAAACGGCCAATGGGACTTATGGCAGCAATGATTGAAAAGCAAGATAACTGTTATTTAGACATGCGAGTGAGGGGAAAACGCTTAGTCAACGAAATCATCTAAACAGCAAATAGCAGGAGAGAGACACAGAGCGCTGAACCTGAGTGAGTGCTGCATGGCGTCTATTCTGAGCTGGCCAATGTTGACCTCATAACCCACTCACCAAACTAAAGGCCCTGTTTACTGGAAGCATGTCTCACAGCAGACAATAAAACTCCTCTGACCTACAGATCCCACGCATTTGACTGAGTTCCAAGGATCAGAGCCTCCAAACACACTGGTCCGCTGATGCCATGGAAAGAGTGAGGTGCTGGAGAATCATCACTGCTGATGCATACTGTATCATGTGATCAAGACTTTATCAAACACGTGGCTCATGTCAGAGAGCGATGACAAGTGACTATGATTATGGCATCACATCTCGATGTATTACGAGTGTTGTCAATGAGCTCTTTGTACATGTTAGTGAGCAATCCATAGTACATAATAGTAATTATATGGTCATCAGCATGGGTGACATTTTGGGGGGGCAAGAAATAAATCGCTCAAAAATGTATTTCTAAAAAAGTCTTTACGGAGCTTAGTATCAAAACAATGTCGATACAATGCATCAAAGCAGTCAGTACAGCACAGTCAAGAATAACTTAAAGAGGTTGCCAACTTTTACTAAACTGTGGGCTAGTTTTGATTAATTTGATTTAATTTTAACGGCGATGCTTCCCATTTTAAGTGTCTGTTGATTGCCTTTCATTTTCAACCAGAAATGTGCATGCTGCTTTTCTGATGTTTAATGAACATTTCCATGCGTTTTTTCCAGTTGCCAAATCCAGTCACTTGAAATGTGGCTATAAATGTGGAAATTTTGGACTCACTGCCACCAAATGTGAGACACGTAAAGACAAACAAAAAAAAAAATCAGTTGTAGGACTATATTCAAGCCAGTCATAGATTTCTGGAAATGAAATTACTGGTAGATATGGCCTGATCTCAGTAAAGCTTACACATGTTTTTGTTCATTGAACTGGATCTCGCTCTGAACGCGTGCTGTCTGTGGAGGCTTGGCCAATCCCAGTTCCAGAATAAATCACTGAGGGCTCTCACATTTGTCTTGTCCATTGCTATGGTTAACACTGTGTATATCATTGCTCTTTTGAGAGTGAATCCTGTATAAATATGCCGATTTAATTCCCGAAACTTTGAAGTGTGTATCTACCTGAAAAACAAAAGTTTCATACAAATTCCCTAGAAATGCCCATATAACTGAATATGGGCATGGACTCTAGCTCGCTATTTATGTTTATTGCTTCCTTACCAAATAAAAATAAATAAATAAATAACCAAACATTAAATAAAAACTATAAAACTGACAAAAAAGTAGCAAATTAGTACATCCCGCTTCAAATTCACACTCATGAGTTTAATAAATACCATTACTTCAATTCTGAATATTAAATAAATGTTTCAGATTCTGCTTGTTTGACTGCGCACTGCGTTATGCGACTGTCTTTTTATGAGGCCTGCTCCATGGTGTACTTCCTAGACCTCAGAACCTTGTGGTGATGGGGGGTTAAAGTCCCCGCCCACATCAAAAAGATCCCTGACCCCACAAGATGGCGGACAGCCGCCTGCCAACTGCGCCCCCTCAGCCCGGGATGTAATGATGGAGCCATCAAACAGCATTTATAATCCTGAAGCAGGACGTTTTTAAAGTGGTCAGCTCCAGGAGCACTGGAATTGTTGAGCGCAATTTGCGGTCGCTGCATTTTCTTGTAAAAGAGCAACGTCCTGGCAGAGTTCAATTCTGCCCCTTTTTCTAGTGCATTTGGAAATGCAGAAGACATTTTATATCGTATAACCATTTCATGCTAATTTGGGTTGAGGAAGAGTCATTTATATGGTTTTGAAATGGAAATGTTGGTGTATTAATATGACAAAATGACCTAATCATGCTTTTTCGTACCTGGAAAATGAAAACGATAGCTACTGCTGAAATTTCCACTGCTTCACCAACTCCAACCTGTATTAGAAAAAATCAAATAATGATAATTTTAATTCTAATTTTTCATTAGTATTATCATTATTAGTAACAGGCTGTAATAGGAGTTTTACTGTCAGTGAAATGTATAATTATAAAATATGTTGGTTCAATCATTCTGAGGTGGTCTCGAACATTATCGATTGAATCTATCAGGGATTTTCAAGCAAACCTGTCTTACTTTAGAAACTAAAATCAGTTTTCCTAGACAGACTTTACAAGTTTACACCTTATAAATGTGTCGTATTGTGGTAAAACTTTATGGCTTAAATTTCTATAGATTGACATTTTGCTCATTTTATGAATTTCAGGAAAAAACACTCGTATGTGCTATAGTCTGTTGTGAAGTCCTTTATCATCCATAGTTCTTCCCCTAGTGACCAACATTGGTAGCACAAGTCACAATATTTTTTTATGTTTCCTCTTGTGGAATGTTGAGAATGCAGAAAAAAATAACAAGGGCAACCATCAAAGTTATGCAAAACAATATTTATGGCATTTATTTTACAATAACAAGAAATATGTGGAAAATATGTTACTGTTCAATAGTTTGGGGTCAGTACGTTTATATATATATAATGCTTACCAAGGCAGTGTTACTTTAGTATTATTGACATAATAAAATAGTTTTGTTAATATTTTGAATTCGATTTTGTTTTTATATTTTCCATTTACGCTGAAAGTTTAGTTAACATTTTGCTGTGCGTTTTTCATAAATGTTTCTTATAAATGTAATTAATTGTGCTGCTTAATATTTTTGCGGAAGCCATGATACAAATTTTCAGGATTCTTTGAAGAACATAAAGTTCAAAAGAACAGCATTTATTTGAAATAGAATTCTTTTATAACACTATGAATGTCTTTACTGTCAATTTTGATCAATTTAATGAACTCTTGCTGAATAAAAGTATTAATTTATTTAAATCTTTCAAAAGTAGTGATGGAATAAGATGCATACACTTATTTTTCACCATTATTCAGCACTTCTACTTGTTTGTAGTTATGTGCATACATTTGTGTAAATTATATGCATTTTTTAAGTCTCAAACTTTGTTCTGACTTCCTTTGAATAATTACAACCCAATAAAAAACTAAAAAAGACCATCACAAAAATAACCAACACAAAACCAAAACATAAAATAAAATAAAGCCTTCTCGATTCGTTTGAAACTCACTGCTCTTTTCTCCTTAATAATGCACTTTGATTTCTAAATTAACAATCTTCATTCACAGATGCCTTTAAGAAGAACAGAGTGCCAAACAGCAGCAGTGCCAGGACAGACGGCCTTTGGGGTGTCGTGGGACAAACCAAATTAGAGCACTGTCTGTACAGGAAGGAAACGATTCAATATACTGTGCTATTACTTCCTGTTTAACATCCTTGTATTATAAACGAATAAAGGCAGGCTGGCCGGGATCTAAACACTGGCCTTTTTATTTATGTGTCTTGCCCTGGAAGTCGTTGGAAGCTGACGGGCTGCCAGAATCCCCATAGATATTTGCCTCGTGTGCACCGGAGGTTGTTCTCAACATGGCTGTGATAAAGGATAAATGATGTCTTAAGAGGCTCGCCCTCCGAAAACTCCACATATGTGTACCAAGCTTAAAAATACAAGCCTTTGAATACAACCCCCTCACATATTGAGGGCTTCATAAATCACTCACACACACACACACACACACACACACACACACACACACACACACACACTCTTGGCACGTCATCAGACGGCCCTCTGGTGACTACTCCTACCTGTCATTCTAGAGAAGCCACGAGTTAATTAATGTATAGCAATCGAATTCCTCACCCTCAGGACGAACACACAGTCTCTGTATCTCGACTTCCCCGGGATTATTTTTCTTGGTCCTTGTTATGCTAAGCCGCAGCGCGCGTTTGGATATTTATGGATCTGTAAAAATGCACAAGGACGAATTAAAACTCAACTGCTGGGACAGCCCCTGAATAAACAGGAGTGTTTATTCATACGATCTGGGGTTTGATGCGTTTTCGCTGGATGACAGATGAATTTATCAGCTTCACTTTTGTCACATACTGTAGCTCCATCATGCTCTGTAAAGCTTTTCAGGGGAAGTTTAAAACCCTGCAATGTGAATATATTATTTAACTCTTGCAAACATCTGTATATATAATGTCCCATTCTGGTGTAGAAAATCAAGGTCATGTCGTATACACATTTACTGTAGGTTCTCTACACAACATATGCATTGTTATGCAATTTCTATCTATTTATATGCTAATTTTTATGCGCTATTTAAAATTAGGGATGTGAATCATACTAATCAAACTTAACGATTCTAGATCTGATTCAATTAAAAGTTCTATTAACAATTATTTTAGTTTTTTTTTGAGTAAGAAATAAATTGATTTACAGTTCATATAAGCTCCACTGAAACTTACACAAACTGTCAGGAGTTGATTTAGTGCTGTCAACTGATTAAAAATCATACTAATTACATATTAATTACATATATTAATTGAATAGACATTCAATTAATTATTTTTCTCTCATTCTCGCTCTCTATATATACGTCTTATAGTGTATTTTAATATACATGTAGAATTTCTTACATTACACATATATAAAACAATATATAACAAAAGTGTATTATTAAATTATTAAGTTAATATATAATAATATACATTAATATTATACAGATTTTTATATATATATATATACATACATACACACACACACACACACACACATATATATACACACACACACACACACATTATAGATATGGTGTATATTGTAATATATACATATCATATACATTATTTCAGGGGGGAAAAGAATGGAATTACATTGCATAATAATGAGGGCATTTAAAAATAATAATTTTTTAATGCATTAAACAAATAAAAATTAGGTAACATTTGTCATTAATTTAATTTTTATAATATACTACTGACAAAACTCAAAATGTGTGTCTTTAAACTGATCATAACACCAATTTAAGTCTCACAAGCCTTAAGTACTGCATAAAAGACTATAAGCTCTATTTGTTTGATTCACTATACGGGCCCGGCTCAAAAGAGTCATTTGTCCAAGAACTGAAACACCCTGATCATGCTGAATGGTTTTGATTCACCAAAATGAACCGGTCCATGAGACTCATTCATTTGGAAATTGAACTACAATAATTGTGCTGTATGTTTCTGATTCGCTAATAAGAAAGCGCCAATAACAGTCATCACTGCTTGTGCTGCTTATGTTGCACTATACATTCAAATTTTTAATCTGGAGAATCAGTATATAAAATATAAACCAATAAAAACGATCCATTAAGGTGCTGTTATAGTAGTTCAACCCAAGTTTTCTTAAAATAGAATCTTTATGTCTTAAGGCCCTTTCACACATGCACAATGCTTTGAACTCTAAGGTGTTCAGAGTTTTAATGATTTAACTTTGCTGCTGACCTTTCAAGCCAATGACTACCAGAGAAATATTCATGTCCATCTTTACAATGAAAAGTCCAGCTTTGACCCTAAATTAGTGTTTTTTACATATGATATAGCCTCTGTTTGGAAAAAAAAAAACAATAAAAAACATTTATAAACTTTATAAAGATATCATCGTTTGCAGTCATCTGATTTGTTTAGTATGCTTTCTCAGCTGCAGTTTAACAAACAGATCCAACTTTGCCTGGCACAAATCTTGTGGAAGGGTCTTTACAAGCTTAAAGGAGTCAGATGGCATGGGAGGTTTAATTTTCTATCTTTTGTTTTAAACAAGGTGTAGATTAGATCTATTGCTGTGTTGGAATGAGAAAGCAGAGCTTCCAGTGTATCCATAATGCAATAGTAAAAACAAACAGCTGTGGCGAGTGTTCAGACAGAGCTGAATTAAACCCAGGTACTGCACTGTACACCCAACTGCCCTTATCCTGTTAAGACCTGTCAATCACAAACAAAGGAATCTATGGAGCAAATAAATAAATAAATAAATAAATGTTTGTGTTCTTCTCAACTCCTGAATCTGGACTGGCTACAGAGTACTTGAGTGCATTAAAATGTTATCAGTCAGTCATCATCATGTATAAAAAAATTTGGGGTAGACCTCAAATGCCATGAGCGTGTGTGTTTTTTCATGTCTCACATCATTTTCGTATCATTGTCAGTTTGAAACGGATGTGCATGAACTGATGTGAACATGCCAATGCTGACATTCTGTTTACATTTTATGTCAATTATTGTGTTTAAGCACTATAAGACTCCAATACAGATTGTGATAGCTTATTACATTTAGAGGAATGTTAATGATTGATTTACAGATCATAAAGGCTCCACTGAAGCTTAGATGAACTGTTACGAATTAAGTGTTTTTATTAAAAATCTAACTTTTAACACTAAATGTATTAATCAAAAAATGTCATGAATAGACACTATATATATATATATATATATATATATATATATATACACACACACACACACTGTATATGTGTGTGTGTGTGTGTGTGTGTGTACACAAAAAAAAGCTAAATATAACAATTATTCTGTTATGTATATATATTTCTATGTACATATACACAAAATTATTAATTAAAAAAAAACTAATTTTATATCAAATGCTGCTTGCGTGTCAGCGTTTATTAGTCAACTCACTTGGGAAGAAGTCATTTTTTTAGAAAGCGAAAAAGTCCTTTTTTATAAGGATATTTTATTATATTTATGAGGATGTCATGGTGTTCTAAGACAGAAAATATTAGCCCTCCACTCCCGTTGAGCATCTGCACTGATGAATGTCATCTCCTAACTAGATTTAAATTTTCTTAGGGTTCAGTTTTGCAAACCAGGTCTGCTCCCTACGAGTCAGCAGCACAGCGAGAGCCTTCACTCAGTAACAACACGCTAGTTCGCAGCATCAACTGGGAATGACGGCCTCTCGTCAGCTAACACCCATGCCGGCGCCACAAGAACACGCCAAACCCTCCTGGAAAAAAACTTCACTGCTCTCTGGAGGGTCCTCGCTCGACTGTTCACTCTTTTCCTGTCTATCTTGGGCTGGGAAGAAGTGTATGTTTTTAGGAAAATTCCTCTGGCGCGACCCCGTAGGCCCAGCGTCTTCCCTGCGATCATTAGAAGCAGACCCCCGTCTTGTGTTTGTCCTATGCAAACAGCTCATGTACCACTTCATCCATCTAGTTTAGCCTGCCCTGAAACTCCATGCAGCTCCTAAATGACAGATTTTTTCTATTTTTCCGACACAGTCACATGGGTTTTCCTCCCTGTGGTCTCGGACCTGTCTGCTGTACCTCCTTTAACTCCCACTGACTGCTGCCACTGCATCAAATATTTATCAAGGAGTTTCAAACATATCCGTAAATCAGTGCTGTGTGTCTGTGTGCCCTACGTCCGCTTAAACGTGCAGACATCCTTTGTTGTCACATAATTCATCTCCAATGCTATTGAAACAGCAGGAAGAGTGAAGAAAGGACATTTAAAAGAGGAAATGTTAAGTAAGACGTGTGTGTTTGTGCAATGTCGCCATCTCTTGGTGATTTATGGTGAAGCGCTATGTTGCAGGTCTACTGATTTTCTTGAACCAAAGGACTAAAATAACTCAGACGGTGAAAGTGTAAAAAAAAAAACAAAAAAAAAAACTTCTTGATTATAGGAAAAGTGGCATAACTGACTAGTCAATTCACTTCTAATCTCTTTCCGGCATTCAAGTACTCACTTTCTATGAATAAGAATCATTTCTGTGACAGACGACAGCATAATAGCATGGACAGAATCATGTTCTTACCATTCTGCTCACATTTAGATGTTCCCAGAGGCCATGTTAGAAGGTAATGAAGATGACGGCAGTCAAATGAACTGGTCACCAGAGGGTCAGGCAGCTGAAATTTCATTCTTGATGAAAAGATGCCATAGCCAAGGAGTGTTGATGCCAGCTGATTCAGAATGCAAAACCCCATTCACAGAGCCGTCACATCAGAAAGTCTGTTCAATAACCAAAAAAATGGGTGAAAGAAAAGTGACATGACAAATTCATATGCACAAAAAAAACACTATAATTATAATACATAATACTGTATATTAGAACAATATAATTTAGCTTTTAAATATTAATAATAATAATTAATAATAATTTTAACATTAAAAGAAATTCTAATAATAATTTACATTATCTAGAAATATATATATATGTATATATTATTCCCTACAATATTCATAGGTATTAAATGATATTCATATATAAAGTGTAGTTCTATAGCATGCATTTTTGTTAACACCTTTACAGAAATACAAATGTTTGTGAATCCTAAGAAGAGGTTCATAGAAGTTGTAAAATAAAAATGAATAAAAACTATATAGACATACACTATTACTAAAACTTCAGAGAACGCAGAATATATATATATATATATATATATATATATATATATATATATTAAAATTATTAACAAAACTGTATTATCTCAGTGATACTAAAATAACAATGCCTGAGACCAGCTAAACCACCTCACACCAGCAAGCCATCTGAGGTTTAATTTTAAGTTAATGTTGTTTTTTCATTCAGCAGGAAATGCATCAGTGTCTACCAAACATCAGTATAAAATGTACATGTACACTTTATGTACAAATACTAATATTAATATAATGTATATAAGATTATACTGTAGGACAAAATATGTTTTGCCGTAACGGTTTGACTTCAGATATTAAACATTCCTTGTAAATGCATAAAACATGGTAGATCAGTGCAAGAGAGAGCTGAGAAACGTTCAACATTTGGATTTCATAACTCATTTACCTTTCACACCATCACACCTCAGTAGAAGAGAGGAACTGGCAGCTTCAGTGCTCTTGTTATTGGCGACACAAGAGAGCTCTACCATGTCTCAGCTGTGGCTGATTTGGTTGCCTTGGAAGAACAGTGGCTAAAAAGGAGAGGATTGGGTGCGTTAAATCAGTTCCACTCTCTTGTAAATTACAACCCTGCATTTTTAATTTCCTCTCCACATACAATGTTATTCATTGGCGTCCAAGCCAAACATGGGCCGGCAGCCTTTGCTGTGCGCAAGAACAAACCGCCCTCTTTTGCGCTGTCAAAAACATGATGAAATGCACACATTCCTTATGTCAAGCTGAAACGTTAAGAAGCCTGTAGATCAACACTAAAACAAAAGGGGCTGTTGGAAATGAAAGGGACTGCGGGATGTGACTGACGGGGTCCTGCCTCAGAATCAACCTCATTCCTGCAAGAACAAAACTGCCTGAGAAGTTTCTAAGATTTCACACGAGTTTCAGAGGGGTCTTGTAGGTATTTTGTATGCATGGACTTATTTCATGCCAATGATGCAGCAGTTAGAGGCCAGTGCATTCATAATTTGCCTAAAGATATTGTATTGGCAGAACATACCACAAGATCAAATGCTGGGAAAAGTTATAATATAAAAGTCATAATATTGTGTTTTATATCACAGGCTCTATCTTAATTCCATCTGAAAACCGTAAACCTTTCAATCATATAATCATTTAAAGTGTTAGAGGAAATTCCTTTCTTTCTTTCTTTCTTTCTTTCTTTCTATGAATGGTTGCTATTTTCACATTTTATGGAT